>NW_019750623.1:0-220 GCF_002891405.2 Cryptotermes secundus | reverse complement strand
TTGTTAGTAAATCCAGTTACCAATCCGAATTCCGTCTTTAGTCACGGTGATACGTAGCAATACTTATAAAGTTACTGATTGGCTATAACTTGCGGAAAGACTGGAGGAATATTGATTGCCGAAATCGATCCTAGCCTATAATCTAACAGGAAGAAAGGACGTGAGAAGACCTAGGAAGAGGTGGAAAGGCAGATGAAATGGAACAGTCCTGACGTTTTAT
>NW_019750622.1:0-220 GCF_002891405.2 Cryptotermes secundus | reverse complement strand
TTAGTACCTGTTCCTAGTCCTTTTGATGTTGAAATTGCTATTGCAAAGTTGATAAGGTATAAATAGCCAGGTAGTAATCAAAATGTGGCAGAACTGATTCAAGCAGAAGGTGAAACATTTACTGTCTGAGATCCACAAGCTCATTCATTCTGTTTGGAATAAGGCAGACTTGACTGATCAGTGGAAGGAGTGTAAAACTGTACCAGTTTACAAGAAGGAC
>NW_019750621.1:0-220 GCF_002891405.2 Cryptotermes secundus | reverse complement strand
CTGTCTATCGTTTACAATTACTGCTGGTCCTCGCCAGTACATTCACTGTCAGGTCAGAGTTCCGTGCGGCTCATGTATTTCTGTTTCAGACTCGAGACTCCCCCGAACTGGGCGGCCAGGTCCCCGTATTTATATCCCCAGCCTCCTATGGCTCGCAGGGCCACGGTGGAGGTACTCGAACCCGCGTCCACACGGGATGAATGTACTGATACAGCTTGGG
>NW_019750620.1:0-220 GCF_002891405.2 Cryptotermes secundus | reverse complement strand
GACCTTGCTTTGTGGTAACTGCTCATGTTTTGTCAGTGTGGAACACAGATACCATTGATACAGTCTTGTCGCCAGTCCCAATGAGAGACAAAGTTCTAGAGTGTTTACCTCTCCTTGTTTTCACTCTTTTACTTCTGATGGTACATCCTACCTGTTTAGTTGCAGAGCACCTGCACAATCAGTCTTCTGCAAGCTTAGGAATGTTATAATGTGTGCAGTT
>NW_019750619.1:0-220 GCF_002891405.2 Cryptotermes secundus | reverse complement strand
TGTTCATTAATTTTGCTAATCTTGTACATTTTGTCTTCTCCAAATCAGTCACCCAGACCACCCATGATTCAATATTGGTCTGCATGGTGACCATCCTCACATTCAAGCATTCCATAATCAGATTGCCCACATTGGTCCTGCCTCTCTTTCTTGCAGCTGGATGCTATTGTCACATGTATGAGTGACTACATAGGGGCACGCGGTGGCGTAGTTGGTTGAG
>NW_019750618.1:0-220 GCF_002891405.2 Cryptotermes secundus | reverse complement strand
ATGCAAGGAATGTTGACCAAAATTGACACCAACCAATCAGAAACTCAAGCTAATCAAGAAAAGCGCTTGCAGATGTTCCGTTCTCTTGGGGGGTGGACCAACGCTCGCTAGCACGGGCTGCGGCGTCCAAGCTGTCCATGGGCTGACCAACGAGAATGACCTGAATATTGGATGGAATGTTGTAGCCGGTTGGACCAGATGGTGTAGAGGAAGTCGTCTG
>NW_019750617.1:0-220 GCF_002891405.2 Cryptotermes secundus | reverse complement strand
AATTCTTCCTTTTGCACTATACACAAGCCCTCTGTCAGTACAGGCTTTGCAGAGCAGATCATGTGTATCTTACGTGTCTTATGATACTCGTACAAAGGCAGTTTAGTCACTTAAACGGCTGTAAGCTTGACCACTGCCAAGTTTAAGATTCTTATATTTTATATATCTGGCTTCTACTTGTCCTATACCGCGAACATATTCATTCTCATGATTTTGTATG
>NW_019750616.1:0-220 GCF_002891405.2 Cryptotermes secundus | reverse complement strand
GAAATGAATATTATAAAGACCAAGTTCGTATTCAATTCATCGATAACTTCGGTCTAACGGTAACTTTCTATACATGCTATCCTACCTAAGGACTTCCGTGGATTTCCTCAGACCTTTCAGGAAGCACCGTGATGATATCCCTTAAGTGACGTCCGTTTCCTTTGGAAACATTTCCGAGTCTTCAATTACCTGTCATATCCGACATTTTATGATCTAGATG
>NW_019750615.1:0-220 GCF_002891405.2 Cryptotermes secundus | reverse complement strand
TTTAGACCGGAGTGCTATTTCCTTGAATTAGCTCCTCACGATGCTAAGTGTGTCTGTGATTGATATTCGGATTAATGTTACTCTGTGTGTTCAAGATGTCTACGCTACTTTTAATTATGTATTTACATACGTTCAGCGTAATACCTCCTTTTGTATTTCCTGTCAACTGTGTAGCAACTACCATGTTCAACTAGATACCGTCTCAGCGAAAGAGCTGATG
>NW_019750614.1:0-220 GCF_002891405.2 Cryptotermes secundus | reverse complement strand
TTCTTGGGAAATGACAGTTCTTAAGCGTCGTTCTTGGAACGGCAGACTTGTCACGATTTATGGGTGACTATACAATAGCTTCGGACTGGTGGCTCAATTTATTGACAACTTATAAGCACGACTCATGACTAAACTTTACAGTTCATTGACTCATACAAGACTTGTATCTTCAGTTTCCTACAGTCTCAACTAGCCGTTTCCTGGCAACGGATTTTAACAC
>NW_019750613.1:0-220 GCF_002891405.2 Cryptotermes secundus | reverse complement strand
AGCTAGCAACGCAAACTGGCAAGCTAGCAACGCATATCTAGCAAGTTACGAACGGAAAGCTAGCAAGCTAACAACGCAAAGCTAGAAAGCTAACAACTTAAAGATAGCAAGGTAGCAACGCAATGATAACAAGCTAGCAAAGCAAAGCAAGCAAGCTAGCAACGCAAAACTAGCGAGCTACAAACGCAAAGCTAGCAAGCAAGTAAGCAAGCAACGCAAA
>NW_019750612.1:0-220 GCF_002891405.2 Cryptotermes secundus | reverse complement strand
TAACAAAGGAATAGTAAGATGGGGGACTTGAAATCCAGTCTGGACGATGTCTTTACCGGAACTTCCGAACCCTGATTCCTCGGTCATCCAGTCCGCAGTTTATACACTGTACTGACTGCGCTAGTTATTTTATAGATTCTTCAATTAAATATGCTCTACAATTAATGTACTGAACTGTTACATTTACAGGCCCACCCCAAATACGAGTTCAAGTACGGTG
>NW_019750611.1:0-220 GCF_002891405.2 Cryptotermes secundus | reverse complement strand
CCTTGCTAGCATTCTAGCTATCCGTTGCTAGCTTGCTAGCTAAAAATTTATGCGTTGATAACTTGCTAAATTTGCGTTGCTAGCTTGCTAGCTTTTCGCTGCTAGCATGCCAAATTTGCGTTGCTAGCTTGCTAGATTTTAATTGTTAGCCTGCAGATTTGGGTTGCTGGGTTGATAGAATGCTTAATTTGCGTTTGTTCTTGCTAGCTTTCGTTGCTAG
>NW_019750610.1:0-220 GCF_002891405.2 Cryptotermes secundus | reverse complement strand
TTCAAGGGGCGAAGACAGTTTAGGGCTTGAAACAGCGTGGCCACTATGATCGACACATCACCAGTCTACGAATACAACAGGAAGCTGCACCTCCAAGACTGACCCAGCGAGATAAACCAGAGGATAAACTGTGAGAAGCGGCGCGCACCATAGCACTGTTTCGCTTAACGGCAACCCAAGTGTCAATTGAGATGTGCTTTATCTGTATGAAAGCTTGGTG
>NW_019750609.1:0-220 GCF_002891405.2 Cryptotermes secundus | reverse complement strand
TGGTGCACTGCACAGTGAAATAGCTCTGTTTCGGAAACGGTTTAATAGAACACATGTACATATATAATTTTTGTTTAAAATGAAAGATACTATGACCTCCCAGAATAATGACATTTCCTCCTGGGACATTCTCTAGAGAACCATTTTTTTATTTAAACGTATTCTTTAATTATACTACACCTACAGGAGTGATAACTAAGTCCACGTAACATATTCCTTG
>NW_019750608.1:0-220 GCF_002891405.2 Cryptotermes secundus | reverse complement strand
TTCGGTTTTCTGCTTATTGTTGCTTTGATTAATCAGTTTTTGGTATTTTCAGTGTAATTTCCAAAACTTTCGTTTGGCCACATTGCTGTGTGTTTCTGTCCAATCTGTGACATTACTATCGCACGTTTAGATGTCAGCACCGCATGGTTTCGGCCATACCCGGCCATCATAAAGTAGACTTACGTATCTGTAGGTTGTCTACTGTATGTTTCCCTCGTTG
>NW_019750607.1:0-220 GCF_002891405.2 Cryptotermes secundus | reverse complement strand
GGCGGCTCCTCCAGAAGGGCTCACCTTCATGAGTAAGTAAGTAAGACCTCCCAAAATATATTTTCTAAATTCACTGAATTATGCAACTGGAACTTAATCATAATTTCTTTTAGACCAATGCCACAATTGTCCTCAGAACTTTCTATGTAACTGGAATTTTGCAACCCCTTTCCAAGAATACGTAAACTAGTGGACACTCCTCATTTCTCTATACGGAACT
>NW_019750606.1:0-220 GCF_002891405.2 Cryptotermes secundus | reverse complement strand
CTTTGAGTTGCTAGCATGCTAGCTGTGCGTTGCTTGCTTGCTTACTTGCTTTGCGTTCCTTGCTTGCTAGAATTCGTTGCTAGATTCTTAGTTTGCGTTGCTAGATTTCTAGGAGAGCGTTGCTAACTTGGAAGCTTTGCTTAGCTAGCTTGCTAGCATTGCGTTCCTAGTTTGATAGCTTTGTGTTGCTAACTTGCTAGCTTGGCGTTGCTAGCTTGCT
>NW_019750605.1:0-220 GCF_002891405.2 Cryptotermes secundus | reverse complement strand
CTGTGCAGAGTGCTTATAAGAGAAGTGAATGCAGTGACAGAGTTATTTCAAGAGTAGCTACGAGTTAGTCGTAAGCCGGAGGAGTGAGTCCAGAAGAATTTTTAGTTTCGAGGTTCCAGGGGGATTGAAGCCGAAATAGCAAGAAAATTTCGTAGTGATCTGAAGTGATAGTTTATGTGTTGAGATCCGTTGCTAGGAGACGACTAGTGAAGACGGACAA
>NW_019750604.1:0-220 GCF_002891405.2 Cryptotermes secundus | reverse complement strand
CATATCGTCTGTGTCAAAAGTTTACGAAACTGAAGAAGAGGCCAAGAGCCGACAAAAGACAGTAGAGCCACTGATGATTGATTGATTCATTGTTTGAATGATAGATGAAATGAAGGTAGAAGTAGATAAAAGCTGCAGAGTCTTCTATAGGGAAGCAGGGGATGAGACTAATGATAAAAAACTGAAACAAAATGAGTAACTGCAAAGTATGGCCGATACT
>NW_019750603.1:0-220 GCF_002891405.2 Cryptotermes secundus | reverse complement strand
AGCTTGCTAGCTTTGCGTTGTCAACATCCTAGATTTGCGTTGCTAGCTAGCTAGCTGTGCTTCACTAACCTGCTAGCTCTGCGTTACTAGCTTGCTAGCTTTGTAATGATAGCTTCCTAGCTTGGCGTTGCTAGCTTGCTAACATTGCTTTGCTCGCATGCTAGCTTTTGTTTGCTAGCTTGCTAGAATGATAGATTTACTTTGTTAGCTTTCTAGCTTT
>NW_019750602.1:0-220 GCF_002891405.2 Cryptotermes secundus | reverse complement strand
CGAGCCAGCGAAGACAGCGCATGCCTTAGACCGCTCGGCTACCGTCACCGGCCCATTTTACTTTTACTGAAGGTAATTCCAACATCGACCATCTTCAATCAGAGTACCAGGAGTTCTTTAAAATCTTAATATTTCCGTCTTCTGGGATATGACCCTGTGTAGTCCAGTGGAAGTCCACTGACGTGTGCAGTAACATATCGCTTTCGTTTTCAGGGTCGAA
>NW_019750601.1:0-220 GCF_002891405.2 Cryptotermes secundus | reverse complement strand
AATCCATACCGCCTCATCCTGTTTCTCTAAGATCCATCTTAATGTATCCCACCGCTTACGTCTAGGTATTCTTAGTGGCCTCTTTCGTTCTGGTTTTCCCACAAAAGTCCCATATGAACTCCAGATCTTGCACTGTGCTTTCCTATGACAGATGTCACGTTATTTGAGTGTGGAGGTAAAAATAAAATTTCTATCGTTCTTAATTAAACAATACACCATG
>NW_019750600.1:0-220 GCF_002891405.2 Cryptotermes secundus | reverse complement strand
AGTCAAGAACCTCCTCACAGGTATGACGAAAATCTCACAGAAGGTAAGATTTGAGGTTCTTATGAAGGCTTCTGGGATATAAAGCCATGTAGTCCGTTGAAAGTCAACCGGCACTTCGGAGGAACATATAGCGTCCATCTTCAGTTTCGAATAAGACGAGCAAGACACCAGAGTGGAAGTTACTTCGAATTGGCACGCACTTTCACGCTAGTGTCTTGCT
>NW_019750599.1:0-220 GCF_002891405.2 Cryptotermes secundus | reverse complement strand
AAGAAGCGCGAAAGAACCTTTCCACAGCTAAGCCAACGAACTGCACTATAAAATGTCAGGCCAATAAGCTCGGAATCACATTTATCAGTACTCATTGTAAAATTGATTCAATTGGCGCATTTCTGCACAATTATTTCGCGGGCCGTAGTATGCAGACACTTGGTTTAGAAAATGAATTAACCTCAACATCTCACAACCCTATGTGCCTCCACGGCCTGTT
>NW_019750598.1:0-220 GCF_002891405.2 Cryptotermes secundus | reverse complement strand
GGTCAGCTGGAAACCCTGCAGACAGTCACAACGGTCCGCTTCTATTCTTATCACATCCAACACAGAGTCGACAAGCTCAGCACCTTCAGTGTAGTGACCCTTGGCCCAGTTGTTGCCAGCACCACTCTGACCAAAAATGAAGTTGTCGGGGTTGAAAATTTGACCGAAAGGCCCAGATCTGACAGAGTCCATTGTGCCAGGTTCAAGATCCACCATTATG
>NW_019750597.1:0-220 GCF_002891405.2 Cryptotermes secundus | reverse complement strand
CGTCGAGGGGCTCATATTATCTAGAAAATGGGCTCACAGATGGCGATGAGGTTGTCAGCCTTACGCGTCGGCCGTCCTCCCCTCCCCCAGTTCTGTTACAGGCTGAGTCAACCCCAGGGCCATATGAACCGGAATAGCCCAGTCGGTATAAGTGACGGGCTATGGGCTGGACTACCGAGAGGTCAGAGTTCGAGTCCCTGTAGGATCAAGAATTTTCTCT
>NW_019750596.1:0-220 GCF_002891405.2 Cryptotermes secundus | reverse complement strand
GAAAGTCTTCAAAAGATTGACTGATAACAAATTTGATTTAAACCATTTATCTTTGATTATAAGACTTGCATTAAGTTTAGTTTCCACAAATGCAGGGCTCTTATCAACGACTATGAGGCTGGTATCATCAGCGAACAAGATAGATAAACCAGAATCAGTAGTAGCTTGGGGGTGATCATTAATATACAATAAGAACAGCAGAGGACCAAATACTGAGCCC
>NW_019750595.1:0-220 GCF_002891405.2 Cryptotermes secundus | reverse complement strand
CCATTTAATCATCGGCGAAAAGGAGTGTTAACAAGTTATTAGTTTGGAGAAGTTTACCTTCCTATCATTCTGTTATGGCCTGGCATAAATATAGAATAAATAATACTGGTGATAACTGGCAACCTTGTTGCGCTCTTTGCTCCATTAGAATTCTTTCTTGAATTCTGGAAATGGGAACCATCTGACGGATCTATCTCTCGCGAAAGATCCCCCGTTGTCT
>NW_019750594.1:0-220 GCF_002891405.2 Cryptotermes secundus | reverse complement strand
CCATTTAATCATCGGCGAAAAGGAGTGTTAACAAGTTATTAGTTTCGAGAAGTTTACCTTCCTACCATTCTGTTATGGCCTGGCATAAATATAGAGTAAATAATACTGTTGAAAACTGGCAACCTTGTTGCGCTCTTTGCTTCATCAGAATTCTTTCCTCACTTCTGGAAATGGTAACCATCTGACGGATCTATCTCTCGCGAAAGATCCCCCGTTGTCT
>NW_019750593.1:0-220 GCF_002891405.2 Cryptotermes secundus | reverse complement strand
TCCAAACACCAGGTACGGGAGTAATGTAAACACCCCAACAGTGCAATAATATACTCTGTAAATACCTCATCAGACCCCAACTACACAATATGCAATCCTCAAAACCAAACCCATTACAACACTAACTGGCCCCCAATAACCCCACCTCAACTACTTTTCCTCCGACTCCACCACGCCATAAACCCAAAAAAACGCAATTGCAAGCACCTCCTCTCTTCTC
>NW_019750592.1:0-220 GCF_002891405.2 Cryptotermes secundus | reverse complement strand
TGGTTTTCTGGACTTTGTCCGTAGTCTAGTACTCCGGACAGAACACAACGTTTCGGAAATCGGAAGCCCTCAGATGAAAACGTTGGGAGGCACCCAGTCATTTGTGTCCCTTGGAAATAGCTGGATCTGATTGGTTGATTGATATTATTTCTTGATAATTATCCCAGCTGGGTACATTGCTTCCAGACTGTTCACATGAGTCCTGAAGCATCCACATTCT
>NW_019750591.1:0-220 GCF_002891405.2 Cryptotermes secundus | reverse complement strand
ACATTGCTTGCAGCCTGGTTCCCTAGACACCAACACAAGTGCTATGCAATCAGCGCTCATCGCAGCTTCATCGTCAACTGGTCCACATGCCGCCTAGTGACATAAGTATAAAGCTGCGGGCCTCGGGCACACCAGAATCAGTCTTTCATCAGTCACTGCCATCATAGCTACGCTGATGTCAAGAAATCGCCACTGGCCGTAACTCTGCAGTAGACAGCTG
>NW_019750590.1:0-220 GCF_002891405.2 Cryptotermes secundus | reverse complement strand
GCACCGAGTTCTAGAATATTTGGATCTATACCTCCACTCCCCCATACGTCTTCATGGCGTGGCGCCTAATTAATTATGTACAAGGACAACTTTACCTTTTACTATTTTCTGAGATATGATACCGTGTAGTCTGGTAAACAGTAACATGTATTTCGGAGAAGCATACTACTTCCAACTTCAGAGTATTCTGAAGTAGCACGGACCTCTGAAACAATGGTAA
>NW_019750589.1:0-220 GCF_002891405.2 Cryptotermes secundus | reverse complement strand
CCGGCATCGAACCCGGGCCGAAGCGGTGGGAAGCCATCGACTAACCGCTTGAGCTATGGCTCGGACCCAGCCAATTGTTTGAGAAGAAATCGAAAGGGAGGACAGTGTAAAAAACGTAATGTTCACTGCTATGTATCACTGTCAGAAACATTTATACCAAGTTTATGTTATGTTTCTCAGTTATATGACACACGTACTGAGAATGTCTAATATTTTTTTT
>NW_019750588.1:0-220 GCF_002891405.2 Cryptotermes secundus | reverse complement strand
GGTGCAACGTACCTAATGAAGGCACTCAGACAGCTGCAGCCAGTATGGAGGGTACACTAAACTCAATGTTGTTACTCCAACAGAATACCAATCATGACGATTACATTCTACAACTGGACAGAGCTCCCCCACCCCCACCCCATTTTCACAGGAATGTACCAGTGTTTCTCAGTCATGTTCTTCCACAGCACTGGATTGGATGTGCTGCTGCAAATGGGGA
>NW_019750587.1:0-220 GCF_002891405.2 Cryptotermes secundus | reverse complement strand
CCCCCCCCCCCAAAGTATCTGTATTCATTCGGCAGCAAGCTGGTCAGGCCCCAGAGCAAGTGTGGATGTGGGATACAGAACAATTCCTGCCCTGGCTCAGACAGTACAGCAAACAGGCCATGGGCTGTGGACCAAAGAGTTAGGGTTTCACTGCTGGCAGGGGCAAGAAAACTGTCTGCTCCCCATGACATCTAGACTGGCTCTGGGACCCACCCAGCTT
>NW_019750586.1:0-220 GCF_002891405.2 Cryptotermes secundus | reverse complement strand
CGGCGCAGGCGGTATAGCGACTGGTTACGGGTTGGATGACCGAGGGGTCGGAGTTGAGTCCCGGTAGGGTCAGGAATTTCTCTTCTCCACGCCGTCCAGACCTGTTCATGGGCCCACCCAGCCTCCTATCCATTGCGTACCGGGGGCTCATTCCCCAGAGGCAAAGCGGCAGGGGCGTGAACCTGACCACTGACCTCCAACTAGTGCCGAGGTCAAGAAT
>NW_019750585.1:0-220 GCF_002891405.2 Cryptotermes secundus | reverse complement strand
CTCAGTCGGTATAGCGACTGTCTACGGGCTGAACGATCGACGGGTCGGAGTTCGAGTCCCGGTAATTTCGGAATTTTCTTTTCTGCATATCGTCCAAACCGGCTCTGGGGCCCACCCAGCCTCCTATCCTATGGGTTCCGGGAGCTCTTTACACGGGGATAAAGTGGTAGGGGCGTGAAGTTGGCCACTCACCTCCAGCTAATACCGAGGTCAAGAAAAT
>NW_019750584.1:0-220 GCF_002891405.2 Cryptotermes secundus | reverse complement strand
CTTTACTACAAAATTATGAAAATATTTCACTTATTGTCATGTTCTAGTGACTATACAAAGGATTTGGACCCATAATTAATTTGTTGAACATTTATAAGTCGCAAGTAGAAGTAATTACAACCGTTTCATGGATCTACACACTTTACAAGTCACTGTATTCCACACCGATAAAGTCTTGTATGTTTTCACTGGTCGTTGCCTGGTAACAGCTCTCGTCAAT
>NW_019750583.1:0-220 GCF_002891405.2 Cryptotermes secundus | reverse complement strand
TGTATATTAATTAATGGACTCTGAATAAGATGGAAAATGGAGTTTACAGATATTGTGTATTTTATGTGGACTGCTATATAGTTACCTCAGATTGTTAGTAATGAAAGTGCCATTTTATCTTGTCAGAATTACAGTATTATATCATTGGTTACTGTGCAGAAGCTGGGATAGCTCGGTCAATATAGCAACTAGGCTCTTGGATAGATGACTAGGGTTCAAT
>NW_019750582.1:0-220 GCF_002891405.2 Cryptotermes secundus | reverse complement strand
TGTATATTAATTAATGGACTCTGAATAAGATGGAAAATGGAGTTTTCAGATATTATGTATTTTATGTGGACTGCTATATAGTTACCTCAGACTGTTAATAATGAAAGTGCCATTTTATCTTGTCAGAAATACAGTATTATATCATTGGTTACTGTGCAGAAGCTGGGATAGCTCAGTCAATATAGCAACTAGGCTCTTGGATAGATGACTAGGGTTCAAT
>NW_019750581.1:0-220 GCF_002891405.2 Cryptotermes secundus | reverse complement strand
TAACCTCTTGAGCATGACTTTAAGCAGAGCCATTTAAATCCCTAAGAGTGTGCGACGCAACATCTGCGTCTGCTCAAACCCATGCTGTAAGCATGTGCGCCATATATGTTGCGTCCAAACTTTTCACTAAGAATTCTTAACGCCTACCCTCTGATATATGTACTTCCAGTGAATGTACGTAGCTGATTCCAAAAGTAAGGTCTCCAAAGCACTGGGTAAT
>NW_019750580.1:0-220 GCF_002891405.2 Cryptotermes secundus | reverse complement strand
TATCTAACGTCTACCATATTTACTCCCCTAGCAGCCTTGCCTATTACTTGTTACATGATTTCTATTATTCTATCCTAAGGGGTCGCCGGGCACACTGAAAATAGCTTTTCCACACTTTAACAAACAATCATTTACCTATAAAAATAAAGTTTAACAGCATGGCTTATATGAGCAAATATGACTTACTTGAATAGAGACGCAGGGTAGACTCCACCACTTG
>NW_019750579.1:0-220 GCF_002891405.2 Cryptotermes secundus | reverse complement strand
GAAATATCTAGCTACCGGCCCATTTCCTTGTTGACAGGGTTTTCTAAAATATTCGAGATACTAATATATAACACAGTAATACAGCATTAACAAACAATAATGTTATTGTAGATAATCCAGTTTGGTTTCAGAAAGGGTGTGTCGACGAAAAAGCTAGTTTTACGGTTACTGATTATATTCATAAAGCATGGAACAATAAGGAGATGGTTGTGGGGATTTT
>NW_019750578.1:0-220 GCF_002891405.2 Cryptotermes secundus | reverse complement strand
CAGCTGCTACTGTACACATCTGCTCCCTGATAACTACTGACAATTGTATGAAGAAATATTCACTTCAATGTTCAGTAACTGTCATTAGTATTATTGTGTTTTGTATGCGGTCTCCATAGTTACTTTCCCCACTTTGCATTATGAGCTTTTGATTATAATCTCAAAGAATTATCTTATCACACACTATTTAATCTCATGACAGTCCATTTTCATTTAATGC
>NW_019750577.1:0-220 GCF_002891405.2 Cryptotermes secundus | reverse complement strand
GATAGATTTCCATAAATTAAAGTGGAATCTTTGAAAACTTTTTGATTCTTAATGTTAAACAAATATGGAACGAAATCAACCTAATTTATGAAATTTTTTCTGAAAATTCTTTGACGATTTCACGTTAATTTTGGGATTTACACACAATATGTGAAAGATTACTTCCTATTAAATGGAATACTGTCCAAATTATTGACGATTTCTAGATTATATTAGGGAA
>NW_019750576.1:0-220 GCF_002891405.2 Cryptotermes secundus | reverse complement strand
CTCTGAAAGGTTAACTGAATTTTCAGGTATTATTTAGAGGAATTTAGGTTTCACCTCAGAACAACAAATATTAATGTCGTATCTGCAGATTTCTCTATTGTTAAATTGTATGAATACCTCCAACTTTTAACCATAAATAGGAATTAATGTAATGAATTCCCTCCACAACGACCTGATGAGGCAGTTGTGTGTAGAGCCCACTGAACAAAACTCCGTTAAT
>NW_019750575.1:0-220 GCF_002891405.2 Cryptotermes secundus | reverse complement strand
GGCATGTTCCTTTGGGTGGCATTTTCTTCATCGTATCACCCGTCTCCATAAAATAAAAAGCACAAGTAACAAATAAATGAAAAATTATTACAAAAGCCATTATCTATTATTTGAATTGTCTCCTTCTGGTCCGCTGCACTATTAACTTAGAAAGTTAGAAAGATTTTTTCCGTCCAGTGCGGCAATAAAAGTCATGTCAATTTTATTATTCTTGCCTTAC
>NW_019750574.1:0-220 GCF_002891405.2 Cryptotermes secundus | reverse complement strand
TTTTTTTTTTTAGAATCGTATGAAGCGCCCAATTTTCTTGGATGTGCTGCCGTATAGTCCGATAGAATTTCTCCGTCATTTTGGGAGGAACGAATTGTCCCAATCATCATTACATCTGCTAGTTTCTTGTCATATCCTTGAACCTTGAAGATGGAGGCAGATCTTTTCCCGAAAAGTCTGTGAAACCGTACAAGATTGCAGCGCGTTTCATCCCGTCATA
>NW_019750573.1:0-219 GCF_002891405.2 Cryptotermes secundus | reverse complement strand
GTAGCGGCCTTGCGACGGGCTGATCCCCCGTCCAAGGAGTACTACTGAGTGTGTAGGTGTCATCGTATAGGATTACGAAAATGAAAAAAAGGTCAAAGTCCAACAAAGGACTCTAGAGCCATAGATAGATATAAAAATACATAGATAGATAAATAGATAGATAGATAAATAGATAAAGATAGACAGATAGATAGATAGATAGATAGATAGATAGATAGA
>NW_019750572.1:0-220 GCF_002891405.2 Cryptotermes secundus | reverse complement strand
GCTATAGAGGCCGAGGCACTGAAGGCGTCGTTAAACTACGACTCTGTGTATATACTATATATGTAAAATTCTGATCATGTGGCTTTTGTCATGCATAATACCAAATTTCAGGTGACCATAGCAACTAGCCGTCAATCTGACACCAACATAAGTTATGTAGTAGGTCACAAATGAGTGACCATTCTTTTGTTTCGGTACATCGTGTCTATTCTGTGGGTAT
>NW_019750571.1:0-220 GCF_002891405.2 Cryptotermes secundus | reverse complement strand
TTTTTTTTTTGCATTGGTATAAGTACTTGCAAGAAGAGGGTGCAAAGCGAATTTCTAATCCCATTGAAGAATTTATTTTTTGAATTTAATCTTGGTTCTGTGTGAGAGTGTTGTGGGTATCATATATGTTGTTTTGGTCACAATAATGTGGAGTGTAAAGCGAAGAAGTTTAAGTTCTCTAGTGTGACGTTATATTTTTGTGTGCGATATATACATTTAT
>NW_019750570.1:0-220 GCF_002891405.2 Cryptotermes secundus | reverse complement strand
CGGGAAGAGTAGCGTAGTTTGTTTAGTCTGCCGGAGTTGAAATTTGCACCCCACAGCTTTGACGGGGGAAAAATAAAAATTTCAGAAAAGAAGGAAACATGCCAAATATTAACAATACAATTAAACATATTTAAAACATATTTTTATACTTTAAATACTCTAGTGCGATCAGTACAAATAGTAGTTACTATAGGATTCTGACGATGGTGTATAACACACT
>NW_019750569.1:0-220 GCF_002891405.2 Cryptotermes secundus | reverse complement strand
GAATTACATATGTGGTTTGAGATTGGGATTTTGTCTGTTTACGAAAATAATGTAGATGCCAGAATTGTTAAACTTTTCACCCATTTTCAAGATTTTTTCCTTTACACGTTTCTTTTCCATCATCCTAGTAAGTTACGGGTGCCAGCATCATTCAAGCTTTTCTACTGACTGCGTTGCCTGTTCAGCTCCGCGTTTGCGTTCATCATCAGTTTGAATTTAT
>NW_019750568.1:0-220 GCF_002891405.2 Cryptotermes secundus | reverse complement strand
CCCGTATAAATATATAATGATTTCATACGCTATGAGAGACATTCAACCGTAAGATATTGCCTACGGCCAAACAGTGGTAAACTGAGCATAACGATGCGCAGTAGTCATTTGCGCACACCTGTCTTAATGTACACTCACAACCCAACATTAGCGTAAATTACCGAGCTTCGCCCCCTCCAAGGAACAGATGCATGCGCAGTAGTCTACTGCGCAAACCTAA
>NW_019750567.1:0-220 GCF_002891405.2 Cryptotermes secundus | reverse complement strand
CAATACTCATACGTACATACATTCGCGAACATCCATGTATTCAGTTTATTACTCATGACTTGTGTGGTCTCAACCTTTGCAATCTTTTTAATGCACCTGTGCACTGCCGATCACAGTGGCCGCACGGTCTAAGGCGAGAAATGTCTTCGCTCGCTCGAACACTCCGTTTATTTTGTGTTCTGTATGTAGGTAGCGGCCTTGTGACGGGCTGATCCCCCGT
>NW_019750566.1:0-220 GCF_002891405.2 Cryptotermes secundus | reverse complement strand
TTCTGATTCAAATTTGTATTCATTTCTAATCATCTCATTTGTGCTACATGCCCAGTACATCTCATTCTCCTTCTGATCCTAATAATAACGGATGAAGAATGCGCATTTCAAAGTTCGTCGTTATGCAGTTTTTATCTACCTACCTATCTATCTCTCTACCTTCTACCCACCCACTCACCTACTTACATATCTACCTACCTACCTACCACCGCTGTAGCGT
>NW_019750565.1:0-220 GCF_002891405.2 Cryptotermes secundus | reverse complement strand
AAGGGACTTAGTCCCACCCCACTAGCAATAAAAAAAAGGTTAATCTAAAAATAGCATACATAATTCCAAGTACCTCATCATCAGAAGTCAGAATAAAATTAAAGAAAGCTGTTCTTTCGAAATCGCGGTAGACGTTGAACATTCGGAATGACAATAATAAATTAAAATTACGTTTACGAAGAAGTTAAGAGCGGACGGAAATAGGGGAATATTTCCCATT
>NW_019750564.1:0-220 GCF_002891405.2 Cryptotermes secundus | reverse complement strand
ACCTGTACTTAACTAATTAAGCACTACGCCATGAAGACGTATGGGTAGTGGATGTATAGGTCCACATTATCTTGACCTCGGCTCTAGTTGGAAGTGCGTGGTCATCTTCGCGTACCGGTCGCTTTACTCCCGGGAAAAGAACCCCCTTTACACATTGGATAGGAGGCTGGGTGGGTGAAAACTCTTGCCTCCACCGGGACTCTAACCCCGACCCCTTGGA
>NW_019750563.1:0-220 GCF_002891405.2 Cryptotermes secundus | reverse complement strand
TCTGCTTCCATGCTCACGTTCTTACCGGTTGGCGACTCTCTCATTGTTCCAACTGTTGACTCTGAACTGACTCTCATTATCTGTCTTGCTTATAACATCTCGGCACGGACCGCACGGGTAACACCGTTCTTCTGTTACTCTTTAGAGTTTTTGGCGTCCAAGCATGCTTATTTGCGAGGCCGTTAATCAGTAACGGATGTTGTATAGCTGATTTTTTCGT
>NW_019750562.1:0-220 GCF_002891405.2 Cryptotermes secundus | reverse complement strand
TGATTTCTTGCTTCACTTACCCTCCGACCCTGAAGGTGGAGTCTTCGCGTTCCTTCGAAACGTAAATGGACTTCTTCCGGACTACACGGCGTTACAACCCGAAGGACAATATTCTGTAGACTTGTGTTCCGGAAGTACTGATTTCTACTCTCGGCAGGACCTATTCTGACTGAGGTTTTCGTTGTTTTCCTCAGTTCTTCAAAGAAAATGCGTGGACAGT
>NW_019750561.1:0-220 GCF_002891405.2 Cryptotermes secundus | reverse complement strand
GGGGGGGGGAGACATTCTACAGAGTAGTCTAAGATAGCTGATGAAGATGAGGATCGCGTCATACAGAGGCCAAAGAAGTTGATCCCCTGAGCAAGTGCAGAGGAACAGATACAGTAAAGAACTGCCCATAGAATTCTTCATAACAGCCTGTGTCTAATACCATACAAATTACAGTTAATCCAGAAGCTTACAGCACATGATAAACAGCTTAGAATGCAGT
>NW_019750560.1:0-220 GCF_002891405.2 Cryptotermes secundus | reverse complement strand
TGGAGATGACAGTTGTTTACTTTGAAAGTTTTGCCAGCTGGCTGCTTTTGGGATCATTCATAATAAAGTGTGGTGGTACTATATATTAATACAAACATGATGGGAAGTCATAAAATTTTAATTATCACCATGAGAAAATCATAATTCTGAAATATTGTTCCATATGGGAGATGGCCCATTTCCTGAGCTTGCCGAACAGTCAAATTTTCCCATGCCAAGT
>NW_019750559.1:0-220 GCF_002891405.2 Cryptotermes secundus | reverse complement strand
TAGTTTTGTGTTGCTAACTTGCTACCTTTGCGTTGATTGCTTGCTTGCTTTGCGTTTTTTCTTGCTAGCTTTGCGTTGCTAGCTTGATTTGTTTGCCTTGCTACAATGCTAGTTTGGCGTTGCTAGCTTGCTAGCTATGCGTTGCGAGCTAGCTAGCTTTGCGTTGCTAGCTTGCTAAAATGCTAGATTAGCTTTGCTAGCTTGATAGCTTTGCGTTGCT
>NW_019750558.1:0-220 GCF_002891405.2 Cryptotermes secundus | reverse complement strand
GCTCTGTTCTGGGGCCTTTTCTTTTCAACGTATTCATAAATGACATACGCAATTCTGTTAACTGCTGTAAACTTCTGATTTTTGCCGATGATCTAAAATTTTTCCTAATGATTGCCTCTTCCTCTTACTTCAATCTGATATTAATTCCGTAAGTGATTGGTGCACTGCTAACTTTATGAAACTTAATATTGCTAAAACGTGTGTTCTGTCATACACCAGG
>NW_019750557.1:0-220 GCF_002891405.2 Cryptotermes secundus | reverse complement strand
CATATGGTTAAGTTTAGCCGTCGCCACAACAAATGATTTTATAATCAATCCGTATTTTACAGATTGAGCATTTATTTCCTGCTACATGTTTCGGTCCTCATTGGACCATCATCAGGCAGTGATACTCGTATATGAGTACATCTAGGATCATTGAACTTCTAATATGGGTCCATATCTGGTGCAACGTGTCATGCTCTACAATACAGAGTGTGCCTCGAGT
>NW_019750556.1:0-220 GCF_002891405.2 Cryptotermes secundus | reverse complement strand
CCCAGAAGACTGCTTTCTTCATAGTCACCACCGTGAAAACCTGAACTCTTACATGTTTAATGTTGTTCAAAGTTGTTTTTATCTGATTATCCGATATTGCTGTAAGCCTACAGAAATGGTGCCTTTTAGCCACTTTTATAACTCTGCACATGATTTGCACTACTTAATGTAATATGTCCCTCAAGTAGGGATTATTACTGTTCCTGCTCTCTCTCTCTCT
>NW_019750555.1:0-220 GCF_002891405.2 Cryptotermes secundus | reverse complement strand
TGGGAAGCCAGGGACTAACCGCTTGAGCTATGGCGCGGCCTACAATATCTTCTTTCTTGTTGATATATTTGTCTTGTGTACAAAAAACTGTATCTCAATTCATGCTTCCCATTTCCAGAGAAAAACGTTCATTGCACCCTTGTGCCATCTGATCTCCTGTACTAACATGACACTGCGCTAACGCACGAGTATGTTTTGTTAATTTCGTTGCTACAGATTT
>NW_019750554.1:0-220 GCF_002891405.2 Cryptotermes secundus | reverse complement strand
AGCTGCCACGCCACCACTCGCGGGGGGGTGGTCCTCCATTGCGCAACGTGTCACAATATAGTGCTAATATAGAGAAGAGAAACGCATTGTTGTGACATGACGCCTGAAAGACGAAATAGCGGATCCGGAGAAATGGCCGTCACTAGGTCACAGCACAGTAAACACCATGTCAGCATAGCAACAGTCAGGCGCGTATAATGGAAATCCAACTCTGAAAGGT
>NW_019750553.1:0-220 GCF_002891405.2 Cryptotermes secundus | reverse complement strand
TAACTGAAGTGCATTTCAATCTTGAAAACAGAGGCGTTATGTTCCTCCGAAACTTTGGTAACCAGCGACCAAACTGCACTGTGTCATACCTGAAAAAGACCGGAGAGTAAGTCTTCGCGGCGTTAAGAACTTCGGCCATCTTGAACTCTTATTTTCAAGAAAGCTGAAGTTGTCCCTATGCTTGATTAAACTCCTCAACGGGAAGATATCATATATAGGT
>NW_019750552.1:0-220 GCF_002891405.2 Cryptotermes secundus | reverse complement strand
GGCCGGCTCGTAAGGCTGACAACCTTGCCGCCATCTGTGAGCCGACTGTCTACAGTAGTAGGATCTGAACGCAAGATCCCACTGCTAGAGTGACCGTACATTTCTCTTTGTATCAACATTAACGAGATCAGTATCATGACATTCTGCAGGGGCACTCACGGTAGATCTATCTATTTATATATATATATAAACCCCGTTACTCCGACTTGGAGCATAGGGC
>NW_019750551.1:0-220 GCF_002891405.2 Cryptotermes secundus | reverse complement strand
GGAGTGATGCTGACATCACTGAGCTCTTAAGATTCAGACGTAAGTATATTTTGGCAGCTGATTTGAATGCTAAGAACCCTTTTTGGAATTGCAGAGTTTCAAACCCCTCAGGCTTGAAACTTTTGCATTTATTTGATATGAGTGATTTCGAACTCTCGGCACCACAGTGCCCCATTCATTATTCCCTTGCGGGAAATGGTGACGTGTTAGACATTGTGGT
>NW_019750550.1:0-220 GCF_002891405.2 Cryptotermes secundus | reverse complement strand
CAGATGTGTAGATCCTTCTTTTGTTGCTGAGAGTAGAATGGGTAGACGGTAGGCGGGCAGGGTAATAAATTTCATAAAAGTCAGTACTGGGAGAGAAAGTGAAAGACTATTTCCATGTGTACTTTCCAAACTCTGAGATTTCCAGCTATAGTGTGGTGCGCAATTGATTTGCATTTTATTGTTTCTTCTGTCTTTTTTGAAGGACCACAGGGGCACACCT
>NW_019750549.1:0-220 GCF_002891405.2 Cryptotermes secundus | reverse complement strand
TAGTTTGCTAGATTGCTAGTTATACCTTGCAATCTTGATAGTTTTCTTTGCTATCTTGCTAGATTTGCGTTGCTAACTTCCTAGCTTGACGTTGCTAGCTTGCTAGATTTGCGTTTCAAACTTGCTAAATTTGCGTTGCTAGCTTACTAGTTTTGCTTTGCTAGCTTGTTAGTTTTGCTTTGCTACCTAGCTAGCTTTGCGTTCTTGCTTGCTAGCTTTG
>NW_019750548.1:0-220 GCF_002891405.2 Cryptotermes secundus | reverse complement strand
ACAGAACCACAGCAAAATTATAGTTTTGTATATTCTAATTGTTTGGTCATTGTAGTATTTTAAATAGAAGTATTTATTTTTTGCCCAGGATTTGGTTGCAATCACTGTCAATTTTGCTGTGTTTTGTAACTAAAACTTTAATGAAGGAATAACACTCACATTAATAAATTAAAACTTACTCATGCAATTAAAAGAAAAGATAGGGAAATGGGGATTCAAA
>NW_019750547.1:0-220 GCF_002891405.2 Cryptotermes secundus | reverse complement strand
TGAGTGAGTGAGTGATATCACCGTGTACTTTAACATTACAGAAAGTCCGAATTTTACTCACAGAGTGTATTTAAGTGTTTCATACAATTCTCAACATTACCTTGCATTTCATTAGTCAGTTGGTCTTTATAATGCCGATGAGGCGTTTTTCCTGTGAGGCAAGAAGTAAACTTTTACTGTGTTGTTTCAATGTTAAACTGTAAGCAGAACAGTGTGGTGT
>NW_019750546.1:0-220 GCF_002891405.2 Cryptotermes secundus | reverse complement strand
TCTCACAACCCTATGGGCCTTCACAGCCTGTTACTTTTTTATAACGATCTAATTAAGAAATTAAAATTAACTTGCGTAATTAAAAATGGCCGATCGCAGTGACCGAGCGGTCTAAGGCATGGACAGACTTTGCTCGCTCGAATGCTGTAATCGTGAGTTCGAATTACATTCGAGACATGGATATCTGTGTGTGCGTTTATCATATGTTCGTGTTGTCCTG
>NW_019750545.1:0-220 GCF_002891405.2 Cryptotermes secundus | reverse complement strand
GAGAGGAGCTGAATATTATGGGTAGCACTCCTACTTTGTATTTTGAAGATCCTGGGTTCACATCTCAGCCTTGAGACTGGTTATCCTCAATGAGATTTTTCTTAGATTCCACATTGCTTGTAAGAGCCACAATAAAATGAACACGCAGCTCAGATGATACAAATAAGAAATACATACTGAATTTTGGCAGGAAAAGCTACAGGATGAGCCAGGAGGAAAC
>NW_019750544.1:0-220 GCF_002891405.2 Cryptotermes secundus | reverse complement strand
GTTTCTTGCTTGCTAGATTTGTGTAGCTATCTTGCTAGATTTGCGTATATAGCTTTCTAGCTTTCCGTTGCTAGCTTGCGAGCTATGTGTTGCTACCTTGCTAGCTTGGCGTTGATTTCTTGCTAAATTTGAGTTGCTAGTTTGCTAAATTGCTAGATTTGCGTTGCAAAATTATAGCTTTGCGTTGCTATCTTGCTACCTTTAGGTTGCTAGCTTGCTA
>NW_019750543.1:0-220 GCF_002891405.2 Cryptotermes secundus | reverse complement strand
TGAATCCTTTCACCAATCCAAACACCATCTATAATCACCCCTACATGTGACAATATTATGATTTTGTCCCGCGTTATGGTGATGAAACGTCAACATATACTTCCTGTGTTCATTTATAGACCATCCTTCTTACTGGCATCAGTTAGAGCTTCTGTGTTTTTCTTTAATTGTTGGGATGATTTGTTAATAATGAATTTTGTGTTGCTGGTACATAAAAAAA
>NW_019750542.1:0-220 GCF_002891405.2 Cryptotermes secundus | reverse complement strand
ATGCACACTTCTGACAAACTCAAGGAAGAATACTCAAATTTTCCTTCAAGGCCATTTCCATAAATCTTTATATGTTAGGATGTGTTAACACTATGTATGCCCCCTCCTGATACAAACTCAAGGAAGATTACTCCAAGTGTCCTTCGTGGCCATTTCCATAAAACTGAACAAGGTTAGGATGTTTTAACACCATATGTATGCACCCTCCTGATAGAAAGTC
>NW_019750541.1:0-220 GCF_002891405.2 Cryptotermes secundus | reverse complement strand
TATACTCTCGTTTACTTCCTAAACCCGGCGATGCTCTACGAGTTTGAATTCTGTAATACTGCACGACAACTAAATTACTCAAAACAAGCAAAGGTTTCCAAGAATGGTTCTCCAAATTTTGTTTAAAATAATCTCACACACAAACTACACACCATTACACCACCAGCCCCACCCCCCAGAAAACCAATCGCGCACCACCAGCGGGTTGCGCTCCACACTT
>NW_019750540.1:0-220 GCF_002891405.2 Cryptotermes secundus | reverse complement strand
TGTGTGGAAAGTAAGAACTTGATTACAGCAGCATACATTTCAGGATCATACAGTTCCAAGCAGAAAATCTGTTTGTTAGACAGGGTTATTATTTGGTAAAAGAAGAACCAAATCAAAACACTTTGAGTACTCACAATGAAAAAAATAATGAAATTGGTGCTAGGTTGAGAGACTGTATTGTACTTACATGGGGATAGGACACAAGAGAGTGGGCTAATAG
>NW_019750539.1:0-220 GCF_002891405.2 Cryptotermes secundus | reverse complement strand
ACGGGAATTCCTTTACTGCTTTTCTGAAACTTACCCAGTCATCATGAATTTGCCTTAATGTTCTCATGAACTCATTTGTCATGCCTGAAAAAGAAAGAATAAAACGACCTCAGTATACTACACAGATATACACTTACAATCAAATTCCTGACTTGTCACAGTAATGTCAATTTTTTTCCTGTGCCGAACACAACACTCTGAGTGTGTGTGCACTCGTGGA
>NW_019750538.1:0-220 GCF_002891405.2 Cryptotermes secundus | reverse complement strand
CTCTTTCACGTCCCTTCCATTCATGACATAATCGTCCAACCATGATAGCTCAAGTCTGTGTAGCGACTGGCTATACGCTTAGAAGGCCGAGTTCCTGTTCCGGTGGAGGCAAGATTTTTCTCTTCCTTATGTCGTCCAGACCGGTTCTGGGGCCCACATCGCCTCCTATTCAAGGGTACTGGGGGTAAAGCGGCCGGGGAGTGAAGCTGACCACTCACTT
>NW_019750537.1:0-220 GCF_002891405.2 Cryptotermes secundus | reverse complement strand
CAGGGTAAGGAAATTTGTATATTAACTATCTACAGATCACCTGCTGGTAACTTTTCTAATTTTATAAATCAGTTAGAGAATATTATACATTCACTTTATAACTCTAAAAATGATATAATTATTTGTGGTGACATGAATGTCAATTATTTAGAAGAGTCTAGCAGGGTTAAACAACTAAATGCTCTTTTGAAAACTTTTAATTTAGACAATGTGGTAACTT
>NW_019750536.1:0-220 GCF_002891405.2 Cryptotermes secundus | reverse complement strand
CTTGCTTTGCGTTGCTAGCTTGCTAGGTTTTGCGTTGCTAGCTTCCTAGCTTTGCGTTCTAACAACATAGCTTTTCGTTGATATCTTGCTTGATATGCGTTGCAAGCTTGCTAGATTTGCGATGTTATCTTGCTAATTTTGCGTTGCTAGCTTACTAGCTTTGCGTTGTTTGAATGTTAGCTTTTAGTTTCTAGCTTTGCAAGCTATGCGTTTCTAGCTT
>NW_019750535.1:0-220 GCF_002891405.2 Cryptotermes secundus | reverse complement strand
ATGCGTTCTAGCTTGCTTGCTATGCGTTCATGCTTGCTTGCTTTGCGTCGCTAACTTGCTAGCTTTACGTTGATAGCTTGTTAGCTTTCCGTTGCTAGCTTGATAGATATGCGTTTCTACCTTGGTAGCTATGCTTTGTTATCTTTCCAGCTTTGCGTTTCAAACTTGGAAATTTTGCGTTGCTAGCTTGCCAGCTTTTGCGTTGCTAGCTTACCAGCTT
>NW_019750534.1:0-220 GCF_002891405.2 Cryptotermes secundus | reverse complement strand
GTTGGCAAGCTAGCAACGCACAGCTGGCAAGCTAGCAACGCACAGTTCGCAAGATAGCATCGCAAAGCTGGCAGGCTTGGATTACAAAGCTAGCCTGCTAGCAAAGAAAATCTAGCAAGCTAGCAACGCAAAATTAGCAAGCTAGGAACACTAAGCTAGCAAGCAAGCAAGGCAAAGATAACAAGCTAGCAAAGCAAAGCTAGCAAGCGTGAACGCAAAA
>NW_019750533.1:0-220 GCF_002891405.2 Cryptotermes secundus | reverse complement strand
ATTTGCTTCCAGTTTAACAGAAATCTATTAAGGAAAGGACTTAAGTTCTGCTGCTCATGCGCCCTGCGTGCAGGCAACCAAGAGAGAGGATCCGGTTAATATGACCACGGGTTAATTTTTGTTATCATCTTTATTGGCAATCAATACTACAATCTTTTATTCAATTTGCTGTCTTCTGTAGAATTGGTTAAGAATTGTACACTTCAGTGGCTTGAGTGGG
>NW_019750532.1:0-220 GCF_002891405.2 Cryptotermes secundus | reverse complement strand
GTTTATTTCGAAGTCGTTACCCAGTAACTGCTCTACACGCTACAATATTATCTCGAAACAGCATGAATATTTCATGGTAATTTTAAACTCTTGTTGAGAACACTACCAATATGACACACGTTTGAACTTGAGATCTGGGAAAATAAAAGCGCTATTTAATGTAGTGTCTTATTAAATTGTGTGAACTATGCCATTATTATGGAGATAGCTCCTTTTTTTT
>NW_019750531.1:0-220 GCF_002891405.2 Cryptotermes secundus | reverse complement strand
CCGATCCGATCTCAGCGACTGCGTTGTCTTTACGCCAGCGAATTCGCTAAATAATATCGCCAGGGCCTAGACGTACAGGGCTGGGAAACTAGAATAAAGCAAAGGGGAATAAAAATTCACTCATGGAGCTGAGCCCTTCATGAGAAGTAGCCAATTGTGCAGCTACTAAAGAAAATCCCAGCATTTTATGGAACCCGAAGGTTCATTTCCGTGTTCAAAA
>NW_019750530.1:0-220 GCF_002891405.2 Cryptotermes secundus | reverse complement strand
GACAGACTGACCGACCGTCAGTTGTAACATGACCCTCGCCTCGCCGAGTTATTGAGTGAGGATTCGAGTGAGTGTGCTGTTGTGTACGTCTGAGTCGAGTGGAGAGTGAGGAGTTCATCATTCTTTTATTCGAATTCACTGCTACATACTGAGTGAGAAAAAAAAATTGTCATTAAAGGTTGGATTGGTAGCGAGAGCGTCGGAGTTCTTCGGATGGGAC
>NW_019750529.1:0-220 GCF_002891405.2 Cryptotermes secundus | reverse complement strand
GATTTTCCGGCAGCAGTAAGCTTCTGAAGCACGAGCACGAGTAATGTGGACGCGCCTTTAAGGGATATACATTCGTGTAGTCCGGTAATATTCAACCAGCATTTCGGAGGAACATCTTCTGAGTTCAAGAGTAATTAATTAATTAATTTAATTCGCTTAGTTGGGGGTGGAGTCCAACTGGGTTCACTGATTGGCCTATTGTAGCCTGCCCCGGGTGATT
>NW_019750528.1:0-220 GCF_002891405.2 Cryptotermes secundus | reverse complement strand
CGGGTTGGCGTAGCGATAACACTCTAGACTTGTATTCGAGAGGAATTCGTTTCGGACATCGGCTGAGACACTACCTATAATGACTGAGGTCTTTCGTGGTTTTTCTCTGAACCTCCAGTCACACGCCGGAATAGTACCTCTAGTATGCTATGACCGTTTTCTTCCAAATCCTTTCCAATCATCCTTCTCTTTGATGATATATAGTCTAGTTACTGACATT
>NW_019750527.1:0-220 GCF_002891405.2 Cryptotermes secundus | reverse complement strand
TTCTAGCAGACATTTTGACAATTTATATTATATTTCTCTTAATTCTAAAGAAAATTATAACCATCCGGAGTTATTTTAAGAAAATTCAATTGAATTTTGAAAGCATTAAATGAAATATATATATAAATGGACCCTAAAATTCTATGAAATGTTCACGTTAAATAAAGAATTTCAAAGTATTTATAAAAGATTTCACTCTAAATTGAGATATTCCTGCAAA
>NW_019750526.1:0-220 GCF_002891405.2 Cryptotermes secundus | reverse complement strand
CTTTGAGTTGCTAGCTTGATAGCTTTCCGTTGGTATTTTGCAAGCTTTGCTTTGCTAGCTTGCTAGATTTGCTTTGATATCTTGCTAAATTGCTAGATTTGAGTTGCTAGTTTGCTAGATATTCATTGCTAATTTACAAGCTTTGCGTTGCTAGCTTGCTAGGTGTGCGTTGCTAACTGGCTAGCTTTGCGTTGCCACCTTGGTAGCATTGCGTTGCTTG
>NW_019750525.1:0-220 GCF_002891405.2 Cryptotermes secundus | reverse complement strand
GGTAAAACAAAATATTGCAGATCACAGTGGCCGTGCGATCTAAGGAATAAAATGTCTTGGCCAGACGGAATATTGGGACAGTGGGTTCGAATCCCACTTTATGCATGGATGTAGATAAGTATCGGCGGTCATGGTAGCCGAGCGGTCTAAGGCATGCTCTGCCTTTGTTCGGTAGGAAGCCGGGATCGTGGGTTCGAATTCTACTCAGTGCATGGATATT
>NW_019750524.1:0-220 GCF_002891405.2 Cryptotermes secundus | reverse complement strand
GACTGACATGGACAAAGCACATCAATTCTAAAGGAAAACAGCTCATCGCAAAAGCGAAACAAATGCACTGGCTACTCGGAAGATCAATATATCAACAGAAAGCAAACTACTCCTATACAAAGCAGTACTCAACCCCATATGGACCTATGGAATTGAGCTATGGGGGAAATCCTCCAGCGCTTTCATTCCAAGACTCTCCGATCCATTCTGAACGCACCTT
>NW_019750523.1:0-220 GCF_002891405.2 Cryptotermes secundus | reverse complement strand
ATTTGAAGTGAAAGTGAGATTGTGATAAATCCGTTGCCAGGATACAACTAGTGAAGACTGAGAATTCAATTGCGTGTGTAACGGGAAACTGTAAAGCGTGTAGACCAGAGATAGCGCTGTATTGTCTGTAGTTCCGAGCGTGAATAAGGTGTCAATAAATGCAATCATCCAGTCGAAACCCCGTCTTATAAGTCACCCTTACACGTGATATATTATAATT
>NW_019750522.1:0-220 GCF_002891405.2 Cryptotermes secundus | reverse complement strand
CTAACACCGTAATCTCATTTGTAACTTCTAACTCCGTGATTTTAGCCCTCAAGCGAACTATATTGACCGAGCGACCCCCGCTTGTCGGCAAAGTTAATGCCATCTTTTGCGGACAGAGGGTGTCGCGTGGTCATCGCAACGAATCTCCACGGCCGTTAATTTCGGTCTTCTAGATCGGAGCCGCTATTTCCTTGAAGCAGCTCCTCAATTATCCTCACAA
>NW_019750521.1:0-220 GCF_002891405.2 Cryptotermes secundus | reverse complement strand
TACCTTTACAAGATTCCTCTTTACTACGAGGTACTTGCTTCGTTTGAAAGTCATTTTACAACTGACGGTTCCTTTAACGTCCGAAGTGCTCCGATCGGGCCAGTGATGAGTATGGTCCTCGTGGACAAAGTACCCCGTTTTGGCCAGTCGGGGATTTAAACTCCGCTAGTGGAAACGCGCACACGCCCCTAGTAGAAGCGCATGCACAGTCCTAAATATT
>NW_019750520.1:0-220 GCF_002891405.2 Cryptotermes secundus | reverse complement strand
ATTAATATTATTTAATGAATATTAATTAATTAATTAATTAATTAAATAACATGAAACTGTATATTCATTCATTCATCTGTGACTAGAGGATTTCTTTGGGACTTGGCGACATATTTAATTTTATAGTACTGTACACAGTCGGAACCGCTTATGTGGTCTTATGCTTAAAGTTCCTAGATGAACTCGAGAGGTCCCAGGTTCGATTCCCGGCGCTACCAGA
>NW_019750519.1:0-219 GCF_002891405.2 Cryptotermes secundus | reverse complement strand
TCGCAAATCTAGCAAGATAGAAATGCAAAGCTACCAAGCTAGCTAAGTCAAGCTCGCAAGTTTGCAACGCAAAACTAGATCAACTAACAAAGCAAAGATTGCTAGCTAGCAACGCAAAGCTAGCAAGCTAGAAACGCCAAGCTTGCAAGGTAGCAAAACACACCTAGCAAGCTTGCAACTCAAAGCTAGCAAGCTAGCAACGTATATCTAGCAAGCTAG
>NW_019750518.1:0-220 GCF_002891405.2 Cryptotermes secundus | reverse complement strand
TCATAATTTTATTCAGTTCATTTCATGTTCATAAATTAATTAAGTTTTAAATATTGTAAATTATTATTAATTCTAAAAGTTAATTTCGTTTTTTCGTTTTCAAATATTAGTAGTTCAATGTTTTTCTAGTTTCCAAATAATATTATTAATCAATGTATTCAGTTAATTATAGTTAAATAAATTAATTGACTTCTAAATGTCGTAAATTATTATTATTATT
>NW_019750517.1:0-220 GCF_002891405.2 Cryptotermes secundus | reverse complement strand
CTAGCTTTCTAGCTTATCGTTGCTAGCTTCCTATCTTGGCGTTGCTACCTTGATGGTTTTGCTTGACTAGCTTGCTGCTTTGCTTTGTTCTCTTGCTAGATTTGCGTTGCTACCTTGCTAGATTCCTAGATTTGAGTTGCGAGCTTCCTAATTTTCGTTGCTGTCTTACTAGCTATGCGTTGCTATCTTGCTAGATTTGCGTTGCTATCTTGCTAGCTTT
>NW_019750516.1:0-220 GCF_002891405.2 Cryptotermes secundus | reverse complement strand
GTGGTCGGTAAAATTGACTCTAATATTGCCGTGAGAACCTTATACCTCCCAATATTACAACACGCTCTCAGAAAATGTGGAACACATGTTCTTGTGCACTGAACTGTCACGAACACATAGGCACATTTTTAAAAGGATCAGCGCCACATGCTTCACTGAGTATGACTGGTGGAAGTTGACACAAGAGAGACACTGACACCAGGTAATTTTGTAGATCGTT
>NW_019750515.1:0-220 GCF_002891405.2 Cryptotermes secundus | reverse complement strand
CGTTGCTTGATTGCTTGCTTTGCGTTTCTTGCTTGTTTGCTTTGCGTTGCTACCTTGCTAGCTTTCCTTTTCTAGCTTGTTTGTTTAGCGTTGTAGCTTGGTAGCTTTGCGTTGCTAACATTCTAACGTTGCGTTCTAGCTTGCTAGCTTTGCTTTGCTTCCTTGCTAGCTCTGTTTTGCAAGCTTGGTAATTTGCGTTTATAACTTGTTAGCTTTGCTT
>NW_019750514.1:0-220 GCF_002891405.2 Cryptotermes secundus | reverse complement strand
GATCACTAGGAAGACCTCGACGTAGATGGGAGAATATCAGAATGGCTCATAGAGAAATAGGATGGGCTGATATGGACTGGATTGATCTGGTTGAGGGTAGGGACCAAGGCTCTTGTGTGCACGGTAATGAATTTTCGGGGTCCATAAAATGTTTAAAATTTCTCGAGTACCTGAACGACTAGCGGTTTCTCAAGAAGATCTCGTCTCAGTGGAGCTAGTT
>NW_019750513.1:0-220 GCF_002891405.2 Cryptotermes secundus | reverse complement strand
TTACAGTTTTCAATTTAATATAAAGATTTTGAACAAATTGTCAAAATACCTCTTTTTATTTATGGAAATATACGGAATTGTTTGACGATAATTAAGGAATAATTAAATTTAATAAAAATTTGAAGGACGTTTTGATAATTTAAGAAATACTGAACTAAATTTAACCCTCTTAAAACAAATTCATATAATTTATCCATTAATTCTTTCTAGATTTCAGGTT
>NW_019750512.1:0-220 GCF_002891405.2 Cryptotermes secundus | reverse complement strand
GATTTGAGCATCTGAGAGCAGTGGTTTTGAAGAGTTCTGTCATCTGGGATAGAATGCCGTGTAGTCTGTCGAAAGTCAACAGACATTTTGGAGATACATGTTGCCTCAATCTTCCAAACTAATTCTGAGTTTGCAGTGTGAATACTGTGATTATTAACATTTAATTAACTTTGCAATGAATAAAATTACAAGAACTATTGGTTTTCCATTTAGTCATGTT
>NW_019750511.1:0-220 GCF_002891405.2 Cryptotermes secundus | reverse complement strand
GCTTGTCACCAGTGTGTCTTCGAATGTGAGCCAAGAGTTGTTTGCGAGTTATGAATCCCTTACTGCACATATGACAAACAAATGGTGTATCTCCAGTATGTATACGAGTGTGAACCACAAGGTGACTTCGCTGAGTAAAATTTTTTCCACATGCATCACATTTGTAAGGTTTGATTCCAGTATGAATGCGACAGTGTTTTAAGAGACACGAATTAGTGTT
>NW_019750510.1:0-220 GCF_002891405.2 Cryptotermes secundus | reverse complement strand
CATTTGCGTTGCAAGCTTCCTAGATTTGCGTTGCTAACATGCTAGATTTCCGTTGCCCTCTTGCTAGCTTTGCGTTGCTATCTTGCCTGTTAGAGTTGCTACCTTTCTACCTTTGCATTCCTTGCTTGCTAGCTTTTCTTCCTTGCTTGCTTGCTTTGCGATTCTTGCTTGCTAATTTTCGTTGCTAGCTTACTATCTTAGCGTTGATAGCTTCCTAGCT
>NW_019750509.1:0-220 GCF_002891405.2 Cryptotermes secundus | reverse complement strand
TTTGTCTGTAACGAAACATGGAGTGCTGGAATAATACTCACATCTTTATTCTCAATAACTTTAGAACCGGGACGAGTTTTTATGACACGTGGTATAAGTATTCGGAAATTTTAATCTTATATCATCAGTAATGTCAACATGGCGATCTCGCGAAATTTCAAGATGGCTGCGACACCAGAGACTGATATTTTGCGTTATGAAGGAACTTTAATTAAGATGA
>NW_019750508.1:0-220 GCF_002891405.2 Cryptotermes secundus | reverse complement strand
TATAAATACCTCCAATTAGTTCGGGATGGAAAGTGGTACAGGAAAAAGTAGTATCAAGCTATGCTTTAGTGCACGAAACAAGTAGGGCAGGTAATGATTATCTTATGGAAGAGTTGAAAATTGTACCTGATAAGCTAGCTGTTGAAGATAAATATGTAGTATACTGTCCTGTAGATCAGCCATGTCAAACTCAACTTGTACAGAGGACCACTTCAGCCCT
>NW_019750507.1:0-220 GCF_002891405.2 Cryptotermes secundus | reverse complement strand
AGATAGGTGGGCACTACGAGATAAACAGCTTTAGCTTCTGTGTCCTCACAACGATGTGAAGGGCAGATTCTGAAGGGTTCTGACGATGGTTTATAACAATGACAATTACTGGGTTTTTGGACTTTTTCCATCGTCCGGTATTCCGGTATTTCGTTCTCGGGTGAGGGGGGGAAGACACTCAGTTGAGTCCCTTAAGGCGCGTCCACATTACTCGTGCTCG
>NW_019750506.1:0-220 GCF_002891405.2 Cryptotermes secundus | reverse complement strand
ATAAAATCTCTCAGGCCAGTCTATGCAAGACTATGCTGCAAAGCAGGAATATCTTCTCTTGTACCCTTTTATCAGCTGTATCTATGTATATGATTGGCCAAGAACTATTTGACTAACAGCCATCAGCATTTTTGTTCATGTTAAGGAAAGTTGTTATTTATTTTATTTATATATAATTTTTTTTGTTCAGCTATCAGCTTTCAATCAATTAGACAGATTT
>NW_019750505.1:0-220 GCF_002891405.2 Cryptotermes secundus | reverse complement strand
ATTGTAAGATTTTCAGAATAATTATTTTAAGGTAATATGAAGCAAACTGTAAGCCAATCATTGAAAATATAATACTCCCTATGTTATTCTGAACACTGATATGCAGGTAAGTTTTCTGTCGCCGATCAAACCAATAATAAATTTTCATATTACAAGATTTGAGGTTTTCACGGCAGTGACTGTTAGCTTCTGCTCACGCTGGTTATTCGCTTGCTGATTT
>NW_019750504.1:0-220 GCF_002891405.2 Cryptotermes secundus | reverse complement strand
AATTTAACATCAAAGTCAATGAAGTATCAAAATTAACAAAGAACGCGTTTGAAAAAACACGTGTTCACTCTCGAGTATGCCTTTCCACACGCTGAATTTTCTAATTTCAGGATATTTGCCTGCACTGTTCTTTAAATTTTCAGAAATGATCTTCTTTTAAATACGAACAAATGAATTTGTGTCATTGAAACGAAGACATGGCAGTTCGTTCTTGTAATAA
>NW_019750503.1:0-220 GCF_002891405.2 Cryptotermes secundus | reverse complement strand
CAGTTCATGACTTTACGTATTTCATTACTGTTACTGTTTAGTGTACAAAATGCTTACGCTTTATTAATATTATTTTATATAATTGTAGCTGTAATTGTATTTGTTGTAGTTGTATTTGCATTGTATTCATTCTATGTAGTTATGTTCTTTATTTTTTGTGTTGTGATTTGTTTGAGTGTGGTGTGTTATTTTGTGTGATGTGCGTTATTTGTGTGTTGTG
>NW_019750502.1:0-220 GCF_002891405.2 Cryptotermes secundus | reverse complement strand
GAGCTCAGTTCCGAGCTAGTTCCGAGCAAGCCTGCGAGTCGAGTTAGGAATCGAGTACATAGATAGTTTTTGTTGAAAATTCAATCGTTTTTTTCCGGATTGCTGATTAGCATCAATTTTGTTTGCTCATATCGCCTTCTATATATGACTGAGAATGACAGAATTTTAAGAACATGAGTTTCCCGACTGGGACATCGGTCCTTTATATTTAATTATATTT
>NW_019750501.1:0-219 GCF_002891405.2 Cryptotermes secundus | reverse complement strand
GCTGACTACGATGTTTGTTGACCGTGTTCCACAGCCTGTGTGTGGCCATCACTGCTCTACTGTGAAACGCTCTCGCAATGTTTAGGCAATGCTTCTGATTTCCAGTCCCAAAATTTGCGGCATAACAGATGGACAGAGCGTTGCTGGGCAACGGACCGGTAAACATACACGATGCAAGTAGTTATTATAGGATTCTGACGATGGTGTATAACACACTGA
>NW_019750500.1:0-220 GCF_002891405.2 Cryptotermes secundus | reverse complement strand
GTCATGAAAGTTGCTTTCGAAATAAACGTTCTTCTGGATTTTCTCGAGGAATAACTATATCTAATTCTTGCATCTATATGGTTTCCTGAGGGAATGTGAACAGTTTATCCTGCATGAACTGCGTTTCGTACTTAGGTATCACAGGCCTATCTTGAGCACAACCAATCACCAAGCTCCCCATCTCACTGACACAGTTAAGACTAAATTTTTGGGTAATTTC
>NW_019750499.1:0-220 GCF_002891405.2 Cryptotermes secundus | reverse complement strand
CAAGGAGCCATTTAGCGGATATAATGATATTGAAATTGACTTAGAATTAGTCAGTAACCATGAGTCTGATACAGAACCTGAGGAAGAAGCCACAGAGGGGACATTTTACTTTGCGAAGGATAAGCAAACAAGATAGAGTAAAAACAAGTTAGAATCTTGAATAAGAACTTGAGTTCATAACATAGTTAGCCAAGCCCCTGGTGTTCTGGGCAACACAAAA
>NW_019750498.1:0-220 GCF_002891405.2 Cryptotermes secundus | reverse complement strand
ATTCTCCTATCTTATCCGATTTTTGGTCCGTATCTTTTACATCTAAGTATACCACTGTTTTCCATTCTGTGTTAAATAAGTTAACTTCTCCTAGATTTTCGGAGTATATTCCTGGTGAGTCATCATATCGATATACTGAGTATCCATGTTCTTCAGTTGAGGCATTTGTTTCCCGGATTCCCCATGACCAAACGATCCATACTGCTATGATCCATGTCTT
>NW_019750497.1:0-219 GCF_002891405.2 Cryptotermes secundus | reverse complement strand
GTCCACACTGACTCTGGGGCCTACCCAACTTCCTATTCAATGGGTGCCGGGGATCTTTCCCCGGTAGTAAAGTGGCCGGGGCATGAAGCTGACATTCACCTCCAACTAGCAACGAGGTCAAGAAAAATCTGGATCTATACATCCACTCCCCCATACGTCTTCATTGCGCAGTGCTTCATTAGTTAAGCAGAGGGACAATTTCATCTTTTTCTTTTCTTC
>NW_019750496.1:0-220 GCF_002891405.2 Cryptotermes secundus | reverse complement strand
CGGCTACCGTGACCGGCATACAGTACATCTACAAGGGGAAAATTTTTCCCAATAATAAAATATTTCAAGATGCACAAGTAATGCATGCCAATTCATCACGGTGCTGAAGACCTATCAGCTTATAGAGGCAGAATGATAGTAACATAAATTAAGCAGACTTAATTAGTTCTATAAAGGTAAAGTTGCTCTTGTGCTTAACTAAATAAGCACTACTCCATGA
>NW_019750495.1:0-220 GCF_002891405.2 Cryptotermes secundus | reverse complement strand
TTCTTGACCTCTGCACTAGATGGAGGTGAGCGGTCAGCTTCACGCCCCAACCGCTTTAACCCGATGAAAGAGCCCCGGGTAGCCATTGGTTAGGAGGCTGGGTGGGTCCGGACGCTGTGGAGATGAGAAAAATCAGCCTCCCTGCCGGGAATCGAACCCAGGCCGTCTAAGCCAGTAGTCCGTCGCTATACAGACAGCTATCCCGACTCGTTTTTTTTTT
>NW_019750494.1:0-219 GCF_002891405.2 Cryptotermes secundus | reverse complement strand
GTTGCTCAGCAACGCGTTGATCAAATCCATTACAATATAAGAAACCATCTGCATGATCTCCACGGGAGGTTAACAAACGGATAACACATAAATAAGGCACGGGACTGTAGATTAGATTCGCCTTGCTCAGGAAAGGTACAAGTGGCGGGCTGTACTTAACACAGCAGTGAATCTTTGGGTTCCTTCGAGGGCAAGGTTCTCCTAGAATAGCTGGGTGAC
>NW_019750493.1:0-219 GCF_002891405.2 Cryptotermes secundus | reverse complement strand
AACAACATTAGCCGACTGGTGTCCGCAATGGGGAACACTGTGTATCCTAACAGGTATCAACCTAATTTCAAATATTATTCAGAAAAATTGCAGGCCTCAAAAAGAGTTTGTATGGGACAGCTGTAAGCGTTCTACATGTCAGTGGCTCGGCTGTCAATACCTAGTGAGCATGACGGCAGACACGGCCGTTGTGGGGTGGAAGTGACGAGTTGCAGTGAA
>NW_019750492.1:0-219 GCF_002891405.2 Cryptotermes secundus | reverse complement strand
GTCTTCGCCACTGCATCCAGACACCCACCCAGCCTACTGTCCAGTATCTAATCAGCTCTCCGGCGGTTAGAGAGTGAAACTTACTGTTCTTCTCCCGCTGGTGTCGAGGTTACGAATTTGTGGAGGTGTACGTGCATTCCTCCATGCTTAGTTAAGAGCTGAGACAACTGTGCTCTTACCATTAACGCTTCCTATAGTTCCTGGGCTCGCCTACTTCGC
>NW_019750491.1:0-219 GCF_002891405.2 Cryptotermes secundus | reverse complement strand
GTTGCCAGGAGACGAGTAGTGAAGACGGGGAATCCCAGTGCGTGTCCAATAGTGAACTGAAAGTGTGCAGCATAGCAACAGCGCTATAATTGAGTGTGATTAAGCGCACTTGTAACCGAAGTGCCAATAAATCCAATCATCCGATCCATATCCCGTTATTTTCGTCACGCGTAACCCCCTCCCCATACGTGACAACTTATAGAGTAAACCAAAGTCCAA
>NW_019750490.1:0-219 GCF_002891405.2 Cryptotermes secundus | reverse complement strand
GAGCAAAGTTGTGCGTGTGACATGAATTCTACCAGTAAACAAGCAGTGAGTTGCTTTACATTTCTGGTGCTTTACAGTTGCTGTAAAGTTTAGTACTGTTTGGAGCTGATGTCTAGTATACAAGTCTTCATAATGTGAATATAACAGTAATTACAAATCTGTCAGTATAATGATAACAAATGACTTGAAGATGAAAGTAGAACCAAGTCCTGAAATGTC
>NW_019750489.1:0-219 GCF_002891405.2 Cryptotermes secundus | reverse complement strand
TAACAATATTTACCAGCATTTCCATATTTATTATGTACAAGTTGAGGAATTGAAATCATTTTGTGAATTCATGGAAACAGTATAAAACTGTTGTGGGTCATAGCAAATCAAGATGGCTCTCCCTCTTACCTGCAGTACAGAGAATTATTGATATTTTCCCCTGCATTAAAATCCTATTTCCTTTCCCTTGAGAAGTGTCCAGTCAGCCTTCAGAATTTC
>NW_019750488.1:0-219 GCF_002891405.2 Cryptotermes secundus | reverse complement strand
GGGGGGCATCTTCAGTGATAAACTCTTATGACCAGCAACCAGCTGTCTTACCTAACAATCTAAAATGTGCAGTGTAGAAAAGTTACTTGAGAAATGATTTACCAGTAATCTTGGAGCATGTGCCTCCTCTTCATCAACAACATGTGTGGTTCATGCATGATGGGGCACTATCTCATTTTCTCCAGCGTCAGGCAGCACCTGAACCACACTTCTGGTGAA
>NW_019750487.1:0-219 GCF_002891405.2 Cryptotermes secundus | reverse complement strand
GCATGAGATCATTAGTGATGTATTAGGGTTATCATGTATCCTAAAGTATTGAATATGATGAAGGAATGTATGTTAGCAGTGTTATATTGTGGCATGTACACCCATTGCGAGGCACCAACCACAAGAGAAGCAGCTATACAACAGCCATTACTGAATAAAAGCTTCGCAAACAAGCATGTTTGCACAGCAACAGAGGAATGGTGTCTTCTGTGCAGTCCA
>NW_019750486.1:0-219 GCF_002891405.2 Cryptotermes secundus | reverse complement strand
GTGATTGGGAGTCTCTGCTTCGAATTCAGGAGGCCCCCCAAGATTACCTGCCATTACTGAGTTTTTCGTGATTTTCCTTAGTTCCTTCAGGTAAATACCTGGATAATACTTCAAGACCGCTTCCTTCGACATCCTTTCAAACTGTTTATTCATTAATCATTCGAGGCTATATATAATCTGAGCTAGTTACGGAATCGTAAAATAAATTAAAAATAAACA
>NW_019750485.1:0-219 GCF_002891405.2 Cryptotermes secundus | reverse complement strand
GTTAGAAGAGCAGGAGTTTGATATGAGATCGCCGACAGGCTGAGATGACGTGAGCCCAGGAGCAGAGGGACGCCCTCTGTTGGAAGACGTTACAAAGCAACGCAGTGAAGACCGTGGCTGAGAAAACTAGTCTGTGTGTGACAGTACTATGTAAAGTGCATTAATGAGTTGTGAGTTAAATTGTCGAATAAATCTGATTACCAATTCAAACTCCATTTT
>NW_019750484.1:0-219 GCF_002891405.2 Cryptotermes secundus | reverse complement strand
GTGAAGCGCTTTACGTGATAAATACTTCCCACCATAAACAGGAAATATTTATTTATGATTATTTGAAATGAGTCCTTTGCCCACAAAAAAAAAAACGCACAACAGAACGCTTCTCTTCGGTAGTATACTCCTCAAGGACTGTCGCCATTTTGACGACTAAAATCAGCCTCTGAACATGCGCATGCGCGTCTGCTACCAAGGCTATCATGAAGCTAGACT
>NW_019750483.1:0-219 GCF_002891405.2 Cryptotermes secundus | reverse complement strand
GCAACGCAAAACTAGGAAGTATGCAATGCAAAGCTACCAAGCTAGAAACGCAGAGCTAGCAAGCTAGCAACGAAAAGTTAGTAAGATAGCAACACAAAGCTAGCAAACTAGCAAAGCAAAGCTATCAAGCTAACCACGCAAAGCTATCAAGCTAGCAAAGAAAAGCTAGCAAGTTACCAACGCAAATCTAGCAAGCTAGCAACGGAAAGTTATCAAGCT
>NW_019750482.1:0-219 GCF_002891405.2 Cryptotermes secundus | reverse complement strand
ATTCAGCGTTTCCTACGCAACGACCCATTGTTATTGCGTGTATTCATCGTAACCATGGAGATTCGTTGTTCTCGACACAACGGCTCAATGTTGGGAATACAGTATTGCTATGGTTACTTCCTATGTATTCCAAACACGTTACAACAGATGGCGATGTTTTTCAAAAGAGGCATGTTTTTACCTGTCACAGGTGTGACATGTATATAAAGGGTATATAAA
>NW_019750481.1:0-219 GCF_002891405.2 Cryptotermes secundus | reverse complement strand
GCCGACAAGGGGTGGTCCTCCAGCTTGGGGTTTGGGCGTGGGGCTTACAACTCACCGTAAAAATAATCCTGTTAAAAAATGAACACAAAGCCTCGGACCTTGACGGATCCTCTAGATAAACGACCCAGGCTAAACATGAAGTGATAGGAGGTTGGAGTAAACTTCATAATGAGGAATTGTATTCTTCTCCAAATATAATTAGAATGATCAAGTCAAGGA
>NW_019750480.1:0-219 GCF_002891405.2 Cryptotermes secundus | reverse complement strand
TGGTCGCTTTTTCAGTTTCTTGATCCCATACACCGTCGGTAAGACTCCTTGAACGGGGGATCAGCCCGTCGCCAGGCCTGTACCTACGCACAGAAGAACGCAAAGACAGAAAACAATATAGATATCCATACCTTGAGTGGGATTCGAACCCAAAATCCCAGTATTCGAGGAAGCGAAGGCAGTTAATGTCTCAGCACGCGCGGCCACTTTGATCGGCCC
>NW_019750479.1:0-219 GCF_002891405.2 Cryptotermes secundus | reverse complement strand
TGACGAGAGGGCGCGTCAGTCGTTTACAATTGCTGATGGCCCTCGCCAGAGCAGTCATTCTCGGGTATATTCTGTATACGAGCATAGACCTCTGCAGTTAAACAGCGTCATGAAATAATAACATTCATTAATTTCATAATTACAATTTCATATATACACTGCCTACAAATACAAAAACAACACCGTCTAGTGTGACTATTTAAGTTCTATCACTTGAAA
>NW_019750478.1:0-219 GCF_002891405.2 Cryptotermes secundus | reverse complement strand
AAGCTTGCAAGCTAGCAACGACAAGATAGCAAGGTAGCAACGCAAATATGTCAAGGTGGCAAAACACACTAGCAAGTTAGCAACGCAAAGCTAGCATGCTAGCATCGCAAACTAGCTTTATAACATCGCAAAGCTGGCAAGCTAGCAACGCAAATCTAGCGAGCTAGCAACGGCAAGCTAGCAAGTAAGCAACGCAAACTAGAAAGTAAGCAAAGCAAG
>NW_019750477.1:0-219 GCF_002891405.2 Cryptotermes secundus | reverse complement strand
AACATTTCTTGAGCGGGCGTCGTGCTGATAAAAATATGAAAGTTAGACTCTGCCAACAACACAGTGTAACACTGCATATTTTGTTGGTTGTAATTTGACTGCACTGCCCTTGCAGTATTCTGGAAAGGCCACCAACACGTTTACGTGTAACGTCCTGCATATGTGTTTTCTTTTTTTTTTTGTTTTGGTTTTGTATTTTGGCTTTGAAGTGCTTAAGAA
>NW_019750476.1:0-219 GCF_002891405.2 Cryptotermes secundus | reverse complement strand
TTAGTGCTTCATGGAGAGTTAGTTTAATGTTAACGCTTAATCGCATACTTCTGAAGAGGAAACAGGCTTCAATAAATGTTCGCTAGGTCTTGGCTTCGATCATTTATATATGAAATCTCCACATAATCATCTTTTCGAAGATTACACCAAGATATTTTACATGATTCACGAAGGAGATGTTCCGTCTATTCTATGTGAGGTGAGCCTCTGGTGATCTAA
>NW_019750475.1:0-219 GCF_002891405.2 Cryptotermes secundus | reverse complement strand
GACCACTTTTCGAAGATTTAGGCCTATAATCAAGAGCATTTCTTATCCCTACATTGACTGGAGCCATTATTTCCCCGTAATTACATTTCGGACATCCGCCATGTTCATTTAAAAATATTTAACGTTAATAGGGAGTCAGAACTAAAAGTCTATGACGATGGCATGTTGATATAAAGATCAGCTTTGTGAATATTATCCCTCGCCATATTTTTTTTCAAA
>NW_019750474.1:0-219 GCF_002891405.2 Cryptotermes secundus | reverse complement strand
CGTTGCTATCTTGCTATCTTTCCGTTACTAGCTTGCAAGCTTAGCTTGCTAACTTCCTATCTTTGCTTTGCTAGCTTGCTACTTTGCGTTGCAAGCTTGCTAGCTATGCGTTACTATCTTGCTAACTTTTGCGTTGCTAACTTCCTAGCTTTGCGTTTCTAGCTTGCTACTTTGCGTTGCTAGCTTTCTAGCTTGCAACTTGCTAGCTTACTAGCTTGC
>NW_019750473.1:0-219 GCF_002891405.2 Cryptotermes secundus | reverse complement strand
GCCAACCGACAGTCAGCAACGTGCATTAGGCTGTGTTAACACTACTAAAGGCGATTTTGTTGAGTTGAAGCTGGATATCAGAAAGGAAAAGGGGTTACTATTCTTGCTAGATACCGGGGCAGAGGTATCAGTAGTGAAGAGCCAGAAATTAATAGGAAGCACCAGATACGACCCCCAGAAAAAGGTAAAACTCAAATCAGTAGAAGGGGCGATAGTAGA
>NW_019750472.1:0-219 GCF_002891405.2 Cryptotermes secundus | reverse complement strand
GTGTCGTGAGGTCTTTAATGGTAATCTTTAGTCACGTTTCGAAGATTGATACATTGGTACCGTATAGCAGCGTGGCATGTATTTTGGACATTGTATACAAATGCAGACTTTTTCAAATACAACCTTTCGGAGACTGGGTCCATCTCTGTCATCAGGTGTTGAATCGGAGAGGGACTCTTGCTCAGTGAGACCTACTAGAAGTCGATCTCAATTGCTGGA
>NW_019750471.1:0-219 GCF_002891405.2 Cryptotermes secundus | reverse complement strand
CATTTATCGTATAGAGTGCAACAGGATGCTTAAATATAATATAATTAAATGCAATTCTTTACGTAAATTGAACTAGAAACAGTCATTTTTATGCGTCACACTATTATTTTACACTATTCTTACTTATGCATTTTGTTCAAAATTCATTACTTTGCCTTAGTTATTTAGGTATTAATAGAGGGTGGGTTTCCCCATGCACCGCGACCAGTTTGATCTATT
>NW_019750470.1:0-219 GCF_002891405.2 Cryptotermes secundus | reverse complement strand
GTCTTTGTAGAAGTGAAGCAGGCCCTATTCTTGAAACCAAGAATCAGTCCAAGTCACCCTTCAGTGTTCCTTCATGACGCGGTTACAACTGTAGTAGTGAAAATCCTCGTGCCCTAATGCAACTTCCACTTTACGACCAAAATATGGGTATATGGTGTATGATTAGCCAAACTGTATCATTGGACTGATATTTATGAAGGAATTCTTGATGCTTAATGA
>NW_019750469.1:0-219 GCF_002891405.2 Cryptotermes secundus | reverse complement strand
GTTGCACGCTTTCGTATCCACACCCCGTGGAAACGTAGCATAAGGGCTTGACGACGATTATAAGAGAGTGGCGCTTTCAACGTAGAAGCAACAAGAAAGGATTGTAAGAAACAATAACATTCCTACGGCTGCTGTATTCCTCGCCACTGAAAGAGCCTTTTGATCAAATATGGTACCTTGGCTTGCTATATAAATTATCGAAATTACAATTTTCGATGA
>NW_019750468.1:0-219 GCF_002891405.2 Cryptotermes secundus | reverse complement strand
AACACAGTGAATGAAATCCTCTTATTTTCGACTGAACATAAACAGGTATTTTTCTTAAAGAAATTCTGAACATTAGCAACAGAAAAGGGGATTCTTAAATCCAGACTTTTAATAGTTGCTCAGCTAGTAAATAAATTGCAAGTATTTTATGTGACATTAAGGTTTGTTACCACAGTCAAAAAGAGTGTGCTATTGGTCTCAATCCCAAATGAATGAATG
>NW_019750467.1:0-219 GCF_002891405.2 Cryptotermes secundus | reverse complement strand
TTCATGCCGTAGTGCTTAATTAGTTAAGGACAGGAACAACTTTACTTTATGAAACACATAAATTGAATGTGAAAATGCAATTTCTTAATGTTAAATAAGATTCTATATACAGATACTATTAGGCTTTACGCTGTGTTCTGCAGTACACTATACAGCTAAGGAATTTTTATTTTTACCTTTTTCTTGGAATTATACATCTCTCTGGCCTGTAGGATTCTA
>NW_019750466.1:0-219 GCF_002891405.2 Cryptotermes secundus | reverse complement strand
GTAGTAGTAGTAGTAGTAGTAGTAGTAGTAGTAGTAACGTGATGCCTCAGTGAAGAGAGGTTCCCACATTTGTAGACAATCGACTCACAGATGGCGCTGAGGTCAGCATTACATTCTGGCCGCCCATTATCCCCAGGAAGATTCCTGGTACTCATTTATGTTAGCCGCTGAGTCCTTACCATCTGAACACAACTTATGACTTGAGTATCGACAGAAATT
>NW_019750465.1:0-219 GCF_002891405.2 Cryptotermes secundus | reverse complement strand
GGCACACCAATATGTTTCTGTTGTTTTAAAATTAATGGAAGCCGACGGTTGGGGACTTACTCCTTGATGCTTACAAGCCTAATATTCAAAACGTCACGGATTCGATCTCAGACGCTGTTACTGATCTTAAAGTAAGAATACAACACTCTGTTTCAATAAATAAAAAAAAGATCTGCTGATAAAGGTAGTACAGCAAATTTGAGAAAAGTCGTTTATATA
>NW_019750464.1:0-219 GCF_002891405.2 Cryptotermes secundus | reverse complement strand
TATCTCGTATTCACCAGAGAGAGGAACTATCTCATTCGACACTGTGAATTATGCAATTGGTCATCTGAAACGCTGTCAAATGACCTAAGGATCAGTCATAACCGAATGTTTTAGGTTCCAAAGGGTTCTGACGATGGCGGATGACACACAGAATTGCTGGTTTCTGGACTTTTTCATCGTCCGGAATTCTAGGTAACAGAGGACACTCTAGGTAATAGA
>NW_019750463.1:0-219 GCF_002891405.2 Cryptotermes secundus | reverse complement strand
ATCAGTTTATCCAATTCCATCTTACGTCCCTAAGGTCCATTTTAATATTATCCTCCCACCTACATCTATGTACTCCTAGTCGTCTCCTTCCTTCTTGCTTTCCCACCATTTCCTATATGTACTTCTCTTCTACCCCATTCGTGCTACAAACCCTGCCCTTCTCATCCTCCTTAACTTGATCATTCTAATTATACCTGGCGAAGATCATAAGTTACGAAG
>NW_019750462.1:0-219 GCF_002891405.2 Cryptotermes secundus | reverse complement strand
TTAATTTTGACTCTCCAATGCACAGTCTCATATATACCGAGCAGGTACTCAGAGATCAACAACTTCAAAAACGGAAGGGCAGAATTTGAAACCAAAATAAAATTGAGTATGAAAGAGAGCATGGATACGATGCCTCATAATATATATAGTGTGTAATTTTAACTCCTCCAAAGCAAGTGATTAACCGTAATGGACTTCCGCAAAGAAACTATTAAAACG
>NW_019750461.1:0-219 GCF_002891405.2 Cryptotermes secundus | reverse complement strand
GGTCCATACCCAAACTCCCCTCTTCTGTCTTGTTCGTGGATGGGGGTTCTACTACTCGCCGGGGCTTCTTCTGGTAAATTCTCAACCTACGCTGGCGTCACACTAACCAGATATAACACGACAAGTAATTATTGGTTCCTCTGGATTGATTTATTGGACAATCACCAGGTAGACCTACAAATACTTATAACACTTCAAAATGTTATTGGAACAATAACG
>NW_019750460.1:0-219 GCF_002891405.2 Cryptotermes secundus | reverse complement strand
GCTAGCCAAGCAAAGCTAGCAAGCTAGCAATGCAAAGATAGGTAGTTATCAACGCAAAGCTAGCAAGCTAGGAACTCAAAACAACAAGCTAGGAACGAAAGCTAGCAAGGAAGAAATTCAAAGCAAGCAAGCAAGCAACGGAAATTTAGCTAGCTAGCAAAGCATAGCTAGCATGCTAGCAACGCAAAGCCAGCAAGTTTGCAACGCCAATGTGGCAAG
>NW_019750459.1:0-219 GCF_002891405.2 Cryptotermes secundus | reverse complement strand
AAATTGCATTCCAGCAACGGAAAGCTAGCAAGGTAGCAACCCAAAACTAGGAAGCTAGTCACGCAAATCTAGCAAGCTAGCATCGCAAGGTTGGTAAGCTAGCAATGCAAAGCTGTCAAGCTAGCAACGCAAGGCTAGCAATCTAGCAACGCAAAACTAGCAAATTAGCAACGGAATGCTAGCAAGCTAGCAACGCAAATCCAGCAAGCTAGCAACGAA
>NW_019750458.1:0-219 GCF_002891405.2 Cryptotermes secundus | reverse complement strand
GGTTTGCGTTGTTAGCTTGCCAGCTTTTCGTTGCTAGCTTGCTAGTTTGCCTTGCTACCTTTCTAGCTTTCCGTTGTTAACTTGCTAGTTTTGCGTTGCTAGCTGGCTAGTTTTGCGTTGAAAATTTGCTATTTTTGAGTTGCTAACTTGCTAGCTGACTAGCTTTACTTTGCTATCTTGCAAACTTTGCGTTGTTAGCTTGCCAGCTTTGCATTGCTA
>NW_019750457.1:0-219 GCF_002891405.2 Cryptotermes secundus | reverse complement strand
AACGCAATTCTGTCAAGCTAGCAACGCAAAGCTAGCAAGCTAACAACACAAGCAAGCTTTAAACGCAAAACTAGCATCCTTGCAACGCAACTCTAGCAAGACTGCAAGCTAGCAACGCAAACTAGCAAGCTAGCAAGGCAAAGCTAGGAAGTAAGCAACGCAAAGCTAGGAAGGTAGAAAACCAAAGCTATCAAACTAGCAACGCAAATCTAGTAAGAT
>NW_019750456.1:0-219 GCF_002891405.2 Cryptotermes secundus | reverse complement strand
TGATGATGATGATGATGATGATGAAAACATGTAACTTATTTTACAACTACAAGCAATCAGATATTCAGACCCAGCCATCCTTCGATCGTACCACCATATCCATACGAGATCCTGCTAGCTCACAAATGCACAAAGCTGCACGTGTTGATTGATTATAAATTTACATTGTCTGAATGATATTGTCAGCACATTTTGTTAAGACTGGAAGTCTGGAAACAG
>NW_019750455.1:0-219 GCF_002891405.2 Cryptotermes secundus | reverse complement strand
TTCATGCTAAAAACACGAGTGAATTGTGCGCAGTTCACGGCCAAACTTTGGCGACTGAAGGAGCTGTAAGACAGTGGTGCAGATTGTTCAAAAATGAGCCGGAGATCAAATGTTCACCATAAAAAGCGAAGTGGTCAGCCGGACATATGGAGTAAGTTATGATCTCATACAAAAAGTTGACCAAAATATTTGTGAAAGACGCCGCTTTACAATTTCAGA
>NW_019750454.1:0-219 GCF_002891405.2 Cryptotermes secundus | reverse complement strand
CAGTTTGTATCGGCGCGTTGCTAGGCGACAACTCTGTGAACGCTTCGATTGCGCAACCGGAAGTGCAAGTGACGTCACATACCCCACTCATCCCGTAACTAAGCAACGCTCGGTAAACATCCCTCACCGCTAGGCTGTCACGTCACGCAACAACCAACCAACCTGTCACAGGTGTGCCATGTATATAATGGTTACATAAAAACACGCGCGTGTTCGAAT
>NW_019750453.1:0-219 GCF_002891405.2 Cryptotermes secundus | reverse complement strand
GCCTCTTCTGTGAGAACAAAGTAGACCACGTTAGTGTGTGTGTTCACAATATTTAGTATGTTTCTTAACAGACTTCGGCAAGTATTCAGAGCAAGGTACTGGTATACTTGGTAGAAATATGATGCTATATCACTAGGATTCATGTAAATGAATTAATTTGCCTCCCACAAAGCATGTGTGATAAAATAAAGTTTCAAGGTTATGAAGGATTCTGCATTC
>NW_019750452.1:0-219 GCF_002891405.2 Cryptotermes secundus | reverse complement strand
GTGGCTTTTCATGAGGTTTTAGTCTCGAGTGTTCAGGTTTTACTCAACACATAGCGATAAATTTTTATTTCATTTTTTCTTGTTAACTCTCGCTGGTTTAGCTGGGTCTGAAGTGAATAAATAGCTGCGTGATGTGAAGAGTGGGTTGACACTTCGTGGCTTTCAATGGGGGTTTAGTCTTGAGGGTTGAAGTTTTGCTCCACAGATGGCGTTGAGTTT
>NW_019750451.1:0-219 GCF_002891405.2 Cryptotermes secundus | reverse complement strand
ACATTTTCCATAAGATTCTGAAGAAGTCTACCGACCAGTTGCCCACAGAAGAAGCCTTAGCTGATAAAATTTTGAAAGCTTACGCCCGGATGAAATTAAGGGCAGACAAACGCAACGCTAGACGAAAGACTGGCACGACTAGATGGCAACCCCAGTTACAGGATCCCGTGCTAGTAAGGAGCCAGCCAGTATCTGACGCAGCGCATGGCGTTATCAGCA
>NW_019750450.1:0-219 GCF_002891405.2 Cryptotermes secundus | reverse complement strand
GAAAGTTCTTCTAAATTATCCTTTTCGGCAGAAACATTTTGTAGCGTGAGTTCGCGGTATAGGTCACTTGAACTTTCAGTCGAATTGCGTAAAAATTAAGGGAAGATAGTAATAGAAGAAAAAAGATTATTATTATTATTATTATTATGACACTGAACCTAAAATTGTTAATAGTATTTGTTAATGATACTCTTAATATTACTTCTGTGTATGTGGTCT
>NW_019750449.1:0-219 GCF_002891405.2 Cryptotermes secundus | reverse complement strand
TTTGTGTAATTAGACTTGATCCCGCAAGTACATCGACAAGGATGGACACTGCAAGTATTGTTAATTAGTTGAACTGTCCTGGGGTCACTGTTAATGTTAGTACAGTCCGTGTTTCTAGACCCATCCCTTCTCAATAGAATTCACAGTGGAATTAGCCGAGACCGCTAACTGAGCTGAGGACTGTAGGGTGTGTATGGGTCATAACAGGGCCTTGAATGA
>NW_019750448.1:0-219 GCF_002891405.2 Cryptotermes secundus | reverse complement strand
TAAAGCCGCAACCCACTAATTATTTGTCATGGAACGCCGGACACGCGATAATATTTCTTTAAGGCCGCTTTAAATTTATTGTTCATCTAAGAAAAAATACCGAACATTGCGGTCGAGTTTATAGTACTCATACGTCGTACTGTGGCATATTTGCTCCATGCAAGAACTGTCGTGCCATAGAAACAGCCGTTGTTAAGTAATGCACGTACGCAACTATAG
>NW_019750447.1:0-219 GCF_002891405.2 Cryptotermes secundus | reverse complement strand
CGTCGCCTTTTAGGACTCGCAGGGCTACGGTGGAGGTGATTCGAACCCGCCTTCCTACCCCGGAGGGCCCGTCTGTTATGTCTTGACGCAGAAATTCGAGGCGGACCGAAAACAAAACACTGCCCCCTGCGCATTTTGCGTTCGTAATCGTTGCCGCGCAGGCATAAACTGGTCGAGTCACATGTTACGACCGACGGTCAGTCGGCCAGTCCGCCTCGG
>NW_019750446.1:0-219 GCF_002891405.2 Cryptotermes secundus | reverse complement strand
TATGTATCTATGGCTCTACAACTCTTGTGGACCTTGGCAGCTTTTCCAGTTTATTAATCTTATACACAATTGGTAGGACTCCTTGGACGAGGGATCAGCCCGTCACAAAGTCGCTACCTACGCAAAGGACAACAGAAACAGAAAATAAACGCATACAGACATCTATGCCTCGAGTGGGATTCGAACGGGCGATCCCAATGTACGAGCGGACGAAGACGG
>NW_019750445.1:0-219 GCF_002891405.2 Cryptotermes secundus | reverse complement strand
TCGGACAAACACCGCTTTCCTTACTGCTGCATAACCTCGTTTGCACTGTTGCGTAACTTGGAAATCGACCGTTTATCAAGGGTCTGTCTTCGTGGTATTCTGCATTAGCCCGAATATGAGGTAAGTTTCTCTCTTTCAAATATTGCTTCTTAGAAAAGAGGAGTCGCATTATTATTGGGTCCTTAACGATAATTATGGGAGCCGGGATAGCTCAGTCGG
>NW_019750444.1:0-219 GCF_002891405.2 Cryptotermes secundus | reverse complement strand
TTTCTTCTACCCTGAAGATGGAGGTGATACGTTCCTCCGAAACCTGGTTAACACAATATCTGCACGGCGCCATATGCCAGAAGACTGCTTTCTTCATAGTCACCGCCGCGAAATCTTACATAGGAATTTTTACTGATACGTAATATAAATTTCGAGGCTCCAATTTCAGAGACAATGATTAAAAATAAAAAGAATAAACAACACTATATTAAACTTATG
>NW_019750443.1:0-219 GCF_002891405.2 Cryptotermes secundus | reverse complement strand
CAACGCAAAGCTGGCAAGCTAGAAACGCAAGCTGGTAAGCTAGAAACGCAATTCTGTCAAGCTAGCAACGCAAACTGGCCATTTAGCAACTCAAAATTAGCAAGCAAGCAACGCTTATCTAGCAATCTAGCAAGCTAGCAACGGAAAGCTAGCAAGCTTCAAACGCAAAGCTAGCAAGCTAACAAAACAAATCTAGCAAGCTAGCAAGCTAGCAACGCA
>NW_019750442.1:0-219 GCF_002891405.2 Cryptotermes secundus | reverse complement strand
CTAATTAAGCATTACGCCATGGAGGCGTATGGTGGAGTGGATGTAGAGACCCATATTTTCTTTTCCTCGGTACTAGTTGGAGGTGAATGGTCAATTTCACGCCCCGGCCGCTTTAACCCGGGGAAAGAGCCTACACTACTCATTGTGTAGGAGGTTGGGTGGACCCCAGAGTCAATCTGGAGGACATGGAGAAATAAAAATTATTGTCCCTACCGGGAC
>NW_019750441.1:0-219 GCF_002891405.2 Cryptotermes secundus | reverse complement strand
GAAAATTCTATTAACTTTCTAATTAATAGTGCAGCGGACCAGAATGAGACAATTCAAAATAATGGTATTAGCAAGATTAGTATATCTTAACATTACCACAGGCCAGACTCCTTTTTGGCTTGATTATGAAAGCACATTAGGCACTCATCTGTCTTACAGTGCACTTTCACAAGTGAAAAAAAAGACTCCGATTAACCAAACAATCTGCAGTGCAGTAGG
>NW_019750440.1:0-219 GCF_002891405.2 Cryptotermes secundus | reverse complement strand
GAGTGTTCAGTGCATATTCACATCAGTTAATACTTTGCTCTTTAAAGCATCATAGTTACTATATGTACAACTTGCTTTAGCAGAAACTCTGCATTCAGTCCTCAGTGTTATGTTATTCTCAGAATAAACAGAGCTTATATTCCTAAGAATTATGAACTGATTAATCTATGTAGTGGAGATATGTTTTCTATGGAAATTTTGCCTGTGGTTCTGTATGGG
>NW_019750439.1:0-219 GCF_002891405.2 Cryptotermes secundus | reverse complement strand
CTTACATGCGTAGCTACCACAAGAGAGAACTCTTTTCCTTATCTGATTTTAAATTCACAGAACATTTATTATTTCACCAACGTAAGAGACATTATGACACACCTCGCTATGGTTTGCTTATCACTCTGCTTGAATAAACTACAAGTCATGAAGGCATAAAAAGAGACTTGAGGAAAATTACACATTCTTAGCCTGAGTACTGGCTGGAGATGAATGCTG
>NW_019750438.1:0-219 GCF_002891405.2 Cryptotermes secundus | reverse complement strand
ACTCCTTGGGCGAGTGATCTGTCCGTAGCAAGGCCTATACATAAATACAGGACAATACAAACACAGAACAAACGCATAGACACACCAGACAATCATGTGATGAGTGGGATTCGAACCCACGATCCCAGCGTCCAAACGAGCAAAGGCAGTTCGTGCGCCTACTGTGACTGGCCTTTGATATAATTACCCTAAGAATGTTCGGTCTTACTACATCTGCCC
>NW_019750437.1:0-219 GCF_002891405.2 Cryptotermes secundus | reverse complement strand
GAATTCATGAACCTACATTTTGACAATTTCCTTTACAATGTGTGTGTTTCTTTCCTGAGCACCTTCTGCTGACCTAGAGTAATACCGCAGTCATAAGTACACCTCAGACTTCCTATTAATCCGCTTGCAAGCCAACTGTTGAAGTATCTCTGTTGTTAATTAAAGGTCACCTGAAGTAGGTACTATGATGTTCACAGTGCAACCGAATTTATCACCATG
>NW_019750436.1:0-219 GCF_002891405.2 Cryptotermes secundus | reverse complement strand
CAAGCAAGCTACGGAAAGCTTCCAAGCTAGCAACGCAAAGCTAGCAAGTTCGCAACGCAAATTTATCAAGCTAACAAACTATCAACGCAAAAGTAGTAAACTAGAAACGCAAAGTTAACAACATAGAAACGCAAAAGTAGAAGGCTTGCAATCTAGTAACGCAAATTAGCAAGATAGCAAGGCAATGCTAGCTAGCTAGCAACGCAAATGTAGCAATCT
>NW_019750435.1:0-219 GCF_002891405.2 Cryptotermes secundus | reverse complement strand
TTCTAACAGTGGGGATTCTTCAGCTTCCCGCGCTCAGGTCCTCTTATCACAGCCGCCCATGCAGAACTCAACTAAACTCACTCAACTATAGAGCCACATCTTCTCAGCCTCCCTTGCAGAGCTCAACTGACTGCCAGCACTAAACTGACTGGACTGCCCCAACTGTCTTCTTTGGAACCATTTTGCACGGACCGAATATAAAACTCTGTTACATCAATG
>NW_019750434.1:0-219 GCF_002891405.2 Cryptotermes secundus | reverse complement strand
CATTTTCTGTTTGCTGTTTTGGTTTTCCCCACTTCTTTTCTTAGTTATTCTGTTTGCTGCAATGTTGTTATGGCCTGAGAAGGACGAACGGAGAAGGAACGCTCTCAAGCAGGCTGAAGCTTGATGTATTGTCTTTCTGTGACAGAAATGTTCTCCTACTCATTTACTTGCAGTTTTGAACTGAAATTGCTACTGACATCACCACAATAATTGTTGCAT
>NW_019750433.1:0-219 GCF_002891405.2 Cryptotermes secundus | reverse complement strand
GGCAGTGTAGTTCTCTTATAAACCCTCAGCCAGACAACAGGGAAATGCCTCGCTTCCTTGTTGCCTAATTGCCGTTTTTACAGGTGTTGTCGCCTGTTATGTCATAGTGCGAAGTGCTGCCATGTCAATGCGGGGGAGGGGGGAAGTGATGACTGGCATGTTACCGTAGCAGCAACAGCGGTCGATGTTGTTACGTCACTGCTGGCGGGGAAAGGGATG
>NW_019750432.1:0-219 GCF_002891405.2 Cryptotermes secundus | reverse complement strand
GGTCTCTGACATTAAGGGAGGAACATTGGCTGAGGGTGTTTGAGATCAGGGTGTTGAGGAGAATATTTGAACCGAAGAGAAATGAAGTGACGGGAGGTTAGAGAAAGCTTCATGCTGAGGAACTTCATAAGATGTACTCTTTTTTTTTCCTCTTGGCGCTACAGCCCAAGTGGCCCTAGGCCTACCTCCATAAACTTCTCCGTTCACTTCGGTTTTTCT
>NW_019750431.1:0-219 GCF_002891405.2 Cryptotermes secundus | reverse complement strand
GAAAATGTGGGAGCCTCGACGTCTCACAACCTTATGGGCCTTCACTGCTTGTTACAGGGATAGCTTTACCTTTTTTATTGCATGTTTATACAACAGCCAAATTTCAATTATATACTAAGAACGAGCAGGGGTAGAAGTGAAAGAGACACACGATGAAGGAGGTGGTGATGATGCTGATGATAATAATAATAATAATAATTCAATTCAATTCAATTCAAT
>NW_019750430.1:0-219 GCF_002891405.2 Cryptotermes secundus | reverse complement strand
TTGATAGCTTTGCGTTGCTATCTCGCTAGTTTTGCGTTGCTAACTCCCTTGCTTTGCGTTGCTAGTTTGTTAGCTTGCTAGATTGGCGTTGATAGGTTGCTAGCTTTGCGTTTCTAGCTTGCTAGGTATGTGTTGCTTGATTGCTAGTTTTGCATTGCAAGCTTGCTAGCTTTCATTTTGCTAGCTTGATAGCTTCGCGTTGCTTGCTTGTTTGTTTGC
>NW_019750429.1:0-219 GCF_002891405.2 Cryptotermes secundus | reverse complement strand
CTGATATCTGTTGCCAAGCAGCAATGTGTTTTCTATGTGGTCCGTAGCGAGTCTATACAGGTACAAGGAGCCGCGAACACTATTCAGCCGGTATTCAGTATGAGTATGATTTACGAGGAGTTGAGTGTGGCGGAAGCAAACGAAGCCGATCAAGGAATACAGAAGATTGCCTGAGAAGATGTCAAGTTTGATTTAGAAAACTTCATGTGTTCGACGGTG
>NW_019750428.1:0-219 GCF_002891405.2 Cryptotermes secundus | reverse complement strand
CGATTTGGTTCATGTCGGGCGAACGTGGTGGCCACACCATTCGTCAGAACACTCCAGATTGCTTCTCGAACAAATTCTGGACAATTCCTCCCCGATGACACGGTGTATTGTCCTGCTGGAATATCTCGTCGTTGTGGGAGTACATGAAGTCTATGAAGGGATGCAAATGGTCAAAAGCAGTGTAACGTAGCGGTCATCGGTCAATGACGTGTTTAGGTG
>NW_019750427.1:0-219 GCF_002891405.2 Cryptotermes secundus | reverse complement strand
GGGAAGTTACGTGTTACGAGTGGTAGTAGCGGCTGAAGCACACGAACAAGCAAGAAAGTCAGTTCTTGGCAGAAGATAGCCACGGGAATTTCATAGTTGAAGATGAATTAGAAGTCGGTCTGTGAAGACTTAGAAGACTTTATTTACGTGTAATATTTGGAGTGTGTGATTCATTGAGACTGTTATAGCTCCTGTGTGATAACTCCGTGAAGATTGGTG
>NW_019750426.1:0-219 GCF_002891405.2 Cryptotermes secundus | reverse complement strand
CTGCATAGCACAATATGTCACACTGGTCCCTCCTTAAGGCTGTTCATCCCGAACAGCCTAATGGTGCATCCCCGTTCCGTTTCTTCCAAGGCTGTGCTTAACGGGAGTTTGGACTCTGAGGAGGAAGTAACTGCAGATGTGGTGGAAATAGCAACAGAACTAGAATTAAAAGTGGAGCCTGAAGACGTGACTGAATTGCCAGAATCTCATGATAAAACT
>NW_019750425.1:0-219 GCF_002891405.2 Cryptotermes secundus | reverse complement strand
GCGTAGTCAGTATAGCGACTGGCTACAGGCTAGACGACCAAGGGTTCGGAGTTCAAGTCTTGGTAGGGTCAAGAATTTTTTCCACGTCGTTCAGACCGTCTCTGAGGTCCACCCAACCTCATATCCAGTGGATACCAGGGGTTCTTTCCCCGGGGTAAAGCGGCAGGGGCGTGGAGCTGACTGCTCACCTCCAACCAGTGCCAGGGTCAAGAAAATGTG
>NW_019750424.1:0-219 GCF_002891405.2 Cryptotermes secundus | reverse complement strand
CCGGAGCGTACGTAGCTCGGGTGGCAAGTTGGGTACTAACGGCAGAAGAATTAGATAAGTTAAAAGCATTAGGGGATGGTGCTACCACAGCCTTTGGGGGCACAACAAAATTGGTGACACGAGGTTGTTGCGTAAATGATTGGGTTAGGAAGGAAATTTAAGTACTTTGAGTTAGTAACGAAATTACGTATAGAAATTGATTTGACATTACTGGAGTTG
>NW_019750423.1:0-219 GCF_002891405.2 Cryptotermes secundus | reverse complement strand
GTGGTTCAGGACAGGGACCAATGGAGGGCTGTTGTGAAGAGGGAAAGCAACCTTCGAGCTCCACAAAATGTTGGGAAGTTCTTGAGTAGCTTCAAAGCTACAAGTTGGCATACAACAGATGATTCTGGCTGTTGGCTGTCAGTCAGTTTCCTGAAACTAATCAGATTAATGGTTGTAGGTCTTTCATCAGATGGTATAGTAACTACATTCCAAATAACG
>NW_019750422.1:0-219 GCF_002891405.2 Cryptotermes secundus | reverse complement strand
AAAAAAATGGTCCTTTTTAAGGCCACTAGGCACCATTGGTTCGCTCATATCTGTGTCCATTTTCTGTATTTTGTACCATTATTTCTGCTTTGCTAAATTTACTGCCTGAGGATGGAGCTATCAATCTCCTCCACCAAACTACATAATGTCACATGTCAGAAAATTGTGATTTCTGCAAGTAATATGTAAATAATAAACCATCCAACTTATTCCTACTCT
>NW_019750421.1:0-219 GCF_002891405.2 Cryptotermes secundus | reverse complement strand
GTCTATAAGATGTGGGAGCCTCAACCTCTTACAGACCTATGGGCCTCCTTCATGGCCTGTTACAGGGACAGCTTTACGTTTTTATGGTCCATTCACCTAATATTATCATGGTGATTAGAGCAGGAGAGATAAGCTGGGCTAGACATGCAGCTTGTATGAGGAAAATAATAAACTCACACAAAATTTTCATTACAAATCCTGAATGCAAGGGACTATTTG
>NW_019750420.1:0-219 GCF_002891405.2 Cryptotermes secundus | reverse complement strand
GTATAGTCGCGTAACGGATCACGCAGCACAGAAAACACATGTCACATGTCAGAATGCGTATCTATTTGCCCGCTGCCCAGCACTCGGCATGGCGCGGACCACATAGAAAACACCTCTTTAGCTCTCAGAATGCGTGTCTATTGACCCTTTGCCCAGCACCGGACATGACGCGAGCACATAGAAAACACTTCTCCTGTATTGTTGGCCGTGTGTGTTTTG
>NW_019750419.1:0-219 GCF_002891405.2 Cryptotermes secundus | reverse complement strand
TTTCTAGCTTGTTAGCTTTGCGTTGCTGGCTTTCTAGTTTTGCGTTTCTAGCTTGATTATTTGCTAGATATGCGTTGGTAACTTGAGAGCTTTGCGTTGTTACCTTGCTAGCTTTCCGTTGATAGCTTGCTAGCTTTGAGTTCCTAGCTTACTATCTTTGCGTAGCTTGCTTGTTTGCTTTGCGTTTCTATGTTGCTAGATATTCGTTGCAAGCTTTCC
>NW_019750418.1:0-219 GCF_002891405.2 Cryptotermes secundus | reverse complement strand
CGCATATCTAGAAATCTAGCAAGCTAGCAACACAAAGCTAGCTAGATAGCTATTAATTCTAAGCCAGCAAGATTAAAAAGCCAAGCTAGCAAGGTAGCAAACTATACCTAGCAAGCTGGCAACGCAATGCTAGCAAGCTAGCAACGCAAGGCTTTCAAGCTAGCATCGCAAAAATAGCAAGCTAGCAAAGCAAAATTAGCAAGCTAGCAAAGCAAAGCT
>NW_019750417.1:0-219 GCF_002891405.2 Cryptotermes secundus | reverse complement strand
TTTTGAAGTTGTACAACGGAATTCATTGGCAGATCCTTCATCTGGCTGAGGACAGAGACCAATGGCGTACTCTTGAAAACGTGGTAATAACAATTGGGCTTCCATAAAAATATTGGGAAGTTCTTGAGTAACTGAGTGACTCCTGGCTTCTCAAGAAGGACTCGGCTCCATGGAAGTAGTGGTTAGTTATTTAGTTAATTAGTTAGATCCTCCATTTAA
>NW_019750416.1:0-219 GCF_002891405.2 Cryptotermes secundus | reverse complement strand
TCTTTGCGTTGCTAGCTTGCCAGCTTTTCGTTTCTATCTTGCCAGATTTGCGTTGCTAGCTTGCTAGTTTTCCGTTTCTAGCTTGCTAGATTGCTAGATATCCGTTGCTAGCTTCTTAGTTTTGCGTTGCTATCTTGCTATCTTTGCGTTACAAGCTTGATAGCTTTGCGTTGTTAGCTTGCTAGCTTTCCGTAGTTAGTTTGCTAGCTTTCATTTGCT
>NW_019750415.1:0-219 GCF_002891405.2 Cryptotermes secundus | reverse complement strand
GTTCTACCTTGAAGATGGAGGCGGCGGGTATTTCCGAACCTGTAAGTATCTACAAGAATATACTGCGTGATATCCCAGAAATCAGCCATCTTCAGACGAAACAGATTTCTGCCAGAAAGTGGTACAGTACAAGAGTAATCCAGTTCTGGTAGACGAATGCGTCGGAATGCGTGTCACATGGAGGCAGAGGTTGCCGCTCTACCGGCCGTCACGTGAACT
>NW_019750414.1:0-219 GCF_002891405.2 Cryptotermes secundus | reverse complement strand
CGAGGAAAGAGCCCTCGGTACCCATTGGATAGAAGGCTGCGTGGGTCCCAGAGCCGGTCTGACGCTGTGGAGAAGAGAAATTCGTTGAACCTACGGCACTCGAACTCCGATCCCTTGGTCGTCCAACCCGTAGTCAGTCGCTATACTGACTGCACTATCCCGGCTCCTGTACCCTGGTGTAGAGTAGTTAATTTAGGGAATTTTCGCTGGCAAGCGGGT
>NW_019750413.1:0-219 GCF_002891405.2 Cryptotermes secundus | reverse complement strand
GCTAGCTTTGCGTTGCTACCTTGCTAGCTTTGCGTTGGTAGCTTGATAGCTTGATAAATTTGCTTTGCAACTTGATAGCATTGCGTTGCTAGAATGCTAACATTGCGTTGCTAGATTGCTAGGTTTGCGTTGCTAGTTAGCTAGCTATCCGTTGCTATCTTGCTATATATGCTTTGCTAGATTGGCAGCTTTGTTTTGCTATTTTGCTATCTTTGCGTT
>NW_019750412.1:0-219 GCF_002891405.2 Cryptotermes secundus | reverse complement strand
GCTTGGCGTTGCTAGCTTGCAAGCTTTGCGTTGCTTGCTTGATATCTTTGCGATGCTAGCTTGCTAGAATGCTATATTTTTGTGTTGATATCTTGCTAGTTTGCGTTCCTAACATACTAGTTTGCTTTGGTAGCTTGCTAGTTATGCGTTCCTATCTTGCTAACTTTGCGTTGTTAACTTCCTTACTTTGCGTTGCTATTTTGCTACCTTTGGGTTGCT
>NW_019750411.1:0-219 GCF_002891405.2 Cryptotermes secundus | reverse complement strand
CTAGCAACGCAAAGATAGCAAGCTATCAACGCAAAGCTGGCAAGGTAGCAACACATAGCTAACAAACTAGAAACGGAAAGCTAGAACCTAGCAACGCAAATATAGAAAGCTAGCAAACAAAAGCTAGCAAGCTAGCAACGTAAATCTAGCAAGATAGCAAAGCAAAACTAGGAAGTTATCAACGCAAATCTAGCAAGATAGCAACGCAAAGCTAGCAAG
>NW_019750410.1:0-219 GCF_002891405.2 Cryptotermes secundus | reverse complement strand
GTGCGGCTGGAAGGATTAGGTAAATTGAAAAAAATCCACCTCAACGGGGTTCGATCCTGCTACCTTCCGACTTGTAGCATAGTGCCACAACGAACTACGCTACAGCGTGCCCCTAAGTATATGTATAAAATATTTAAATGTAGTTCATATGTTCTTCAATATAAATTTTGAATAATATGTAGTTTATTATGTACACGTTTATATTATTTATGAATGTCT
>NW_019750409.1:0-219 GCF_002891405.2 Cryptotermes secundus | reverse complement strand
CCTCCTCCTCCTCCTCCTCCTCCTCTTCTTCTTCTTCTTCTTCTTGTTCTTACTCTCTCTCTCTTCTTCTTCTTCTTCTTCTTTCTCTTCTTCCTCTTCCTCTTCCTCCTCCTTCTCCTCTTCTTCCTCCCCTTCTTCTTCTTCTTCCTCCTCTCCCTCTTCTTCTTCCTCTTACTCTTCTTCTTCCTCTCCCTCTTCTTCTTCCTCTCCCTCTTCTTC
>NW_019750408.1:0-219 GCF_002891405.2 Cryptotermes secundus | reverse complement strand
ATTGTAACACCGATGCGAGGCAAAAATTTTGTTAGTATACAATACGACACGTTGCACTGATATGGACCTGTATCGGCAGTTCAATAACTATATGTATTCCTATATATAGACCGCTTCTGTGATCTAGTGGTCAGATTTCCTGGCTAAATATCCAGAGGTCCGGGTTCGAGTCCCAGCGCTACCGCATTTTCTGAGAAGTAGTGGGTCTGGAACGGTGTC
>NW_019750407.1:0-219 GCF_002891405.2 Cryptotermes secundus | reverse complement strand
CTACTCCTTATTCTTGTGAGCCAGCCTTCACGTTGGGTTGCTAGACTATATAGCGTGGAATTGTAGGATGACTGGAGAATTGAGAATTTGAAAGGATTTGGAAAGAAGCGAATGATATAAGTACTGTCCCAGAATTTGGCTGAAGAGACTGAGGAAAGCCACGAAAGAGCTCAGTCAGGATAGGTGGTGTCCCTGACAACTTTATCCTCCCTTATATCT
>NW_019750406.1:0-219 GCF_002891405.2 Cryptotermes secundus | reverse complement strand
CTGATGTGGAATAATTTATGATATGTCCTCTCATTCAGCCAGTAGGACCCCAGATCTTCTGTATACAGTATCAGGATTAATAACAATTTTCCCGTTAAGTGTCATACAGGCTTTGAGGTTCTCACAGAGGTAGTTATGAAGAGTTCTATAGTGTGGGATATAACGCCGTAGAGTTCTTTGAAAGACAACTGACGTTTCGAAGTGAATTATTGCTTCCAT
>NW_019750405.1:0-219 GCF_002891405.2 Cryptotermes secundus | reverse complement strand
AGTTGTAATTGTATTTGCATTGTATTCATTGTGTGTAGTGTGTCCCTTATTGTTTGTGTAGTTTCGTGTGCTGTGTTTTGTTTGAGTGTGTTGTGTTATATTGTGTGATTTGTGTGTTGTGTCCTACTGTAGTACCACTGCCACCGGTTAAAACCCATTTGCAATTTAAATATTAATATTAATAATAATAATTTAGAATCACAGTACTCTTGTAGCCAT
>NW_019750404.1:0-219 GCF_002891405.2 Cryptotermes secundus | reverse complement strand
CACATCCCAGAAGACAGCATTCTTCATATTCACTGCTGTGAAAACTTCAAATCTTACATTTGATACTTATTTTATATAAATGTCAATGTGGTTTTATATTTTCATTAACTCACACAAATCTTCATGATTCAAACTTCAAGAGATCAAGAAATCTTACTACTGATTTAGTTTACTAAGCACACAAGAAGGACATTTTGTTCCAATTTCAAGTATGCACAT
>NW_019750403.1:0-219 GCF_002891405.2 Cryptotermes secundus | reverse complement strand
CTGCCTGGAGGGACTGTGAAAAAACACGAGAAACCTCAGTCAGTATATTTGAAATCATGGACGAATATCGAAACGGATGATTTCCGAATGTTAACCAGAAGTGTTACAGTTGGAGCCAAGTAGATAAATTTTCTTTCTGTTATTATGAAACTTAATCTCTGATATTAACGGATGAACTTACTGTATCTCAGTTTAAGGACCTTAAGATGGACGCAACAT
>NW_019750402.1:0-219 GCF_002891405.2 Cryptotermes secundus | reverse complement strand
CTGGGGTTCGATTCCTGGCACTGGCAAGAGTTTTCTACAGTGTCCAGACCACCTCTGGGGCCCACCCATCCTCCTATACAATGAGTACCTGGGGGCTCTTTCTTCAGGGGTAAAGTGGCTGGGGTGTGAAGCTGAAAACTCATCGAGTGCCAAGGTCAAGAATGGTGGAGATACACCTCCACTCCCCCATATGTCTTCATGGCATAGTGCTTAATTAAT
>NW_019750401.1:0-219 GCF_002891405.2 Cryptotermes secundus | reverse complement strand
GACAGAAAACAGCACACTTTTCCTCTGATATTCTGAAGGACGATCGCCCGAAGGGTCATTCAATACCTCCGAGATTACACGGCGTCAAATCATAGAAGACAGTAAGTAGTCTTCAAAGTCACCATCCAGCGAGTACACGCAATGGTAGCGTTCCTGGTTCGCATTCGAGAGTTGCTTGTATCGAAACACGACCTGAACAGTGGTCATCCTAACTGCAGT
>NW_019750400.1:0-219 GCF_002891405.2 Cryptotermes secundus | reverse complement strand
GGTCATGACGCTGACCACTCACCTCCAACTAGCGCTGAAGTCAACAAAACGTGGATCTATACATCCACTCTACCATACATCTTCATGGCGTACTGTCTAATTAGTTAAGCACAGGGACAATATAACTTTACCTCATATACAATAAAAAAATCATATTACAATCTGCGAAACTCTGAGAGTGGAGCACAATTTGCAAGTATGTGACGACAAAGTGGTCAT
>NW_019750399.1:0-219 GCF_002891405.2 Cryptotermes secundus | reverse complement strand
GTCATCACACAGGGCTGTAGTGTAGTTATATTTCTTCTGTATGGTGGTGGCAAATAATATGAAGGTTCCTATCATCTCTGATGTGATGCTGTGAAGTCTGGTAGATCATTTCCAGTGTTACAAATAAAGCTGCTCTCTCCAACTTCACTTATGTACCCTGATGAAGTATGTTCCTCCCAAATGCTGGTACACAATCATAACTCAGAAGCCTCCCACAAT
>NW_019750398.1:0-219 GCF_002891405.2 Cryptotermes secundus | reverse complement strand
GTTATCAAAACGAAACGTCGTTACAGAACTCAACATGGAAAAGACGCACCTTCGGATGATGATATCCGACTTTGGTTAAAGCAATTTCAGGAGACTGGCAGTGTTCTGCACAGAAAAGGGGCGGGAAGACCGACCACTTCACAGGAAGATGTCGATCGAATCCAGGAAGCGTTTTATCCAAGTCCACAAAAATCAACTAGACGAACTTCTTTGCAGTTA
>NW_019750397.1:0-219 GCF_002891405.2 Cryptotermes secundus | reverse complement strand
GATTACCATATTCACACACTACTGAACTGCAATTGCGATGGTGAAAGCTGCATACTTGATAGTACATTATAAAATGCATGGTATAAAGTACAGTTAACTATAAACCTATTATAGCTATTATTGTAGCTAAGCTAATTTTAGCCTTGAATGTTGTATTGCTGTGTTGCAACGGACTACAATAAAGAATTGTATATAATAACACAACAGGATGCACGAAAT
>NW_019750396.1:0-219 GCF_002891405.2 Cryptotermes secundus | reverse complement strand
ATGTTTCGGCCAACCGGCCATCTACAGGTGTACAGGTTTCTGTGATTAAGGAATCTACTGTCAACTATAAAGCTGTTTTGTTTCATCTCTTTAGTAATATTTAAGAGAACAAATTAAATACATTTGAAATGATTTATGATTTTTTACATTTCTTTTACGGAATGAGGCAACAAATTCCGCCACATGAAAATCTACTTTATTTTCCATGTTACAAAAAAT
>NW_019750395.1:0-219 GCF_002891405.2 Cryptotermes secundus | reverse complement strand
GAACCCACGACCCCTGTCTTCAAGAGGACGAAGACTATTCATACCATAGACCGCGCGGCCACTGTGATCGGCTTACCGCTACATTACTTAGTAATACAATTGTAATTATGTTTATTATGTTCGTTATCATCATTGGTTGCCGTAGCAGCATGAACACAAAATTAATCCAAATTGAAACTGTTTATCAATTTACGTACGCACAGCTTCTGAACATTTAAT
>NW_019750394.1:0-219 GCF_002891405.2 Cryptotermes secundus | reverse complement strand
TTTTTTCCGATATACTGAAACACTTTCCTTGAAGAGCTAATGGAAATCGCTTTCTTTTACCTTTCGTTATCATTAATATGACTTACGCCTATTTTAAAACTTCTCTTCATATCTGAATAGAATGTGTTCTCATGGGGGTGAAACCGAGTCCACTTGGTATCGTGGCCTCAGTTTGGCTTACTGCACCAGCCCCAGATTATAGATGATGATGATGATGAT
>NW_019750393.1:0-219 GCF_002891405.2 Cryptotermes secundus | reverse complement strand
TAGATAGATAGATAGATAGATAACGTACTAATTCTCTGTATTATGATACACCCTCAAAGATGTTCAGATACAGGTTAGTATTAAATTTGATTTATAATTAATAAGAATGTTTGACATACATTGCAGCTGAGGGAGTTCGTTCGAACAATATCTATAAATCCTCCAGTGATATCAGCACTTGGTTTCGTGACCATTAACAAAGGAATGGCGAAATCGGTG
>NW_019750392.1:0-219 GCF_002891405.2 Cryptotermes secundus | reverse complement strand
TTTAAGATATTAAGAGAACTGAACAATATTAAGTGAATGAATTGTACCAGAACTGTAGTGTTGTTTAAAATGATTGAGGTCACTATATAGCAGGAATCAGGGATGAACTGTTGGGACATGGTACTTACTGTAGCCGTTCTTTGGTGCTGGTAGCTCTGGCAGAGAAATTCAACTCATCTCAGATCATGTTGACTGGCCATGACTTGGGTGAATAGAGGG
>NW_019750391.1:0-219 GCF_002891405.2 Cryptotermes secundus | reverse complement strand
TTAAGGTGATCTAATTAGCACTCAGTTCGTTGGTTTCCGTTTTTTCTTATTCTCTGATTTTTCGGAAAGACATTTTGGTTGAACGAATTCGATGTTCATACCCAATGGATGTTTTTCTATATATAAGAAGTTTTGGGAAGAACAAATCGCCAACTATCTTGGATACGATACGGACCGAATAGAAAATGACGCATCCAACAATCCTACTGTTGCGTGCGT
>NW_019750390.1:0-219 GCF_002891405.2 Cryptotermes secundus | reverse complement strand
TCGCCATTTTGACTACTGAAAGTAACCTCTGAATATGCGCATGCACGTCTGCTACCTAGACTTTTTTATTTTGAAAAAATACATGTATATAAAAAGACCTAGGCAATGCCCATCCGGCCCTCTGTATTACATACATTTTAATCTATTACAGTGGTCTTCCTGCGATTTTTGAATATCATCATCATCTGTAATCTGTCAAGACGACAGGTCCACAGTCTC
>NW_019750389.1:0-219 GCF_002891405.2 Cryptotermes secundus | reverse complement strand
GCTCCCGCGCTATTAATACGTGAAAACTCTGGAAGATAGTGTTAAAAGATTTTGTTGTAGTGTTTGTAAAGTGTGGAAACCCGTAACATTATGATAATTAATTGTAGCCGATATTTGTAGATTTTTCAATAAACCATTTAACAATCTCTACTGTGTATTCAGTAACGAAACACGTTACACTGGTGTCAGAAGTGTTAGGAACTTAAACACGCCACAAAC
>NW_019750388.1:0-219 GCF_002891405.2 Cryptotermes secundus | reverse complement strand
AAACTCCCAAATGTGATTCAGACCTCTGATTGCAGTGTTCCAGTGGTTGAAGCCATTCTGTGTATTAGAATGCATGGAGACCACTGTGACAGGAGGTAATCACTCTTTGTATGTTATTCTCACACTGGAACTAGGATAATTCTGTCTCTTTACCACCAACAACTTTGACCTGTTCAGAACTGTAGGCCTTAAGAGACTGAACTGCCATTGGTTCTTGAT
>NW_019750387.1:0-219 GCF_002891405.2 Cryptotermes secundus | reverse complement strand
TTAAAATGTCACTAAAATATAGGCCTATTTATATTTCATGTTAATTCGTTACATGTTTCGACTGCACAAGGACGTACTCAGGCAACACATTATTAAGCAATCCACTGCACTGTGTATTTTATCAATAGTACATAATTATTATTAATTCTTGTGTTTTAATATGCTCCGGTCTGGAAAAGCGAAATTAACCGCCGTGGGGATTCGTTGCGCTGACCACGT
>NW_019750386.1:0-219 GCF_002891405.2 Cryptotermes secundus | reverse complement strand
GCTTAAAACCTCACTTTTGAATAGGGAGCAAATTCTAATAAATATACTGAAGGCCTTGGCACTACGTGGTCTCCGTGTAATTACACCCAGATATTTTACACGGACAGAGGGGGATATTCCGTCCATTGAATGTAAGATGAGCCTCAGGAGTCAGAAATCTATCAGAAAAGTGGATGGCCTGAGTCTTATCTTCACTGATTTTTATATTTCAAAGATCAC
>NW_019750385.1:0-219 GCF_002891405.2 Cryptotermes secundus | reverse complement strand
CAATTGCAGTGTTTTCTTAGGAATTTAACCCCTGTGGTTAATGAGAAATTCTTATTCTTATTGTTTTTGTTAAGAATGTTCAAGAATTAGATTCTAAAGGGTTCCGACAGATTAGCTCTTTCTAAGGGGTCCAACTCAGTAATGTCTTCCTTCCTAGCCTGAAGACGGAAACAGATCCAGTTTCTGAAACGTCTTTTCTATTTCCTAGAATTCCGGACG
>NW_019750384.1:0-219 GCF_002891405.2 Cryptotermes secundus | reverse complement strand
TACATTTGATCATGATCAATTATAAGTTACAAAAAGTAAAGCTATGCCTGTAACATATCATGGATGCCCATAAGGTTGCGAGACATTGAGGATCCCAAATTTTCTAGACAATCATCTCACAGATTCTGGTGAGGCTGTCAGCCTTACATGCCAGCCACCCTTTACCCCAGAAAGATTCCTGGTACTCATTTCTGTTATAGGCTGAGTTGACCCTAGGGC
>NW_019750383.1:0-219 GCF_002891405.2 Cryptotermes secundus | reverse complement strand
CCAACCAAAGGGAAACAAAGACGTCGTGTGTTTCACTAAATAAGATAAAAGCAGGAGCACGCTCTACTACAGTAAAAAGTGTGATGCGCTGTGTATGTTTGGCTGCTTCGAGCGTGGGTTGTGCTATGCATGTTGGACTTCTTCGAGAAGTAGCGCATCCAGTGTGAGTTATCGTAAACTGTGAAGTGACATAGTTCAAACTCGCGTACAGTCTGAACA
>NW_019750382.1:0-219 GCF_002891405.2 Cryptotermes secundus | reverse complement strand
TCACTGTGCATAACTGAGTTTATTGGTCGTACAATGTCGCAACATGTTACGGTTCATGGGGCCATCGACAGGTAACACATTAACATAAACCTCATATTATTGAATTATGCCTCTTATATGGATCACTATATTGTGCTAATCATTGTGTTACAGTAAACCGTAAAAATATAGTGAGCTTCTTTCCCTTTCGTTAATCACTTTTATATGCACAGATTAAGT
>NW_019750381.1:0-219 GCF_002891405.2 Cryptotermes secundus | reverse complement strand
CCCGAAGTTTGGTCCATTCCTCCTGGGACACCCTGTATTTATATAATTCTTTACATGTTTTGGTCAGTTGTGACCAACTTCAGAAGGCAATAACAACATGCTAAGGAACTAGTATTACATAGATCATAGTACATATGCTTAAAAATTTGTATGAAGTGTTTTAATTAAGTTAAAAATATATTATTGTCCTTAATATTTAAAATCTTGAACCACTGAGGT
>NW_019750380.1:0-219 GCF_002891405.2 Cryptotermes secundus | reverse complement strand
TCTGTGCCTAACTACATAATTAAGCATCAAGCCATGAAGATTTGTGGGGGAGTAGATGTAAAGATCCACTTTGCTTGACCCCAGCACTAGTTGGGGGTTATAGGTCAGCTTCACGCCCCGGCCGTTTAATCCCGAACCCCATTGAATAAGTGTCTGGGTAGATTCCACAATCGGTCTGGAAGATATGGAGAAGAAAAAATTCTTGACCCTACCGGGACT
>NW_019750379.1:0-219 GCF_002891405.2 Cryptotermes secundus | reverse complement strand
CGAGGAAAGAGCCCTCGGTACCCATTGGATAGAAGGCTGCGTGGGCCCCAGAGCCGGTCTGACGCTGTGGAGAAGAGAAATTTGTTGAACCTACGGCACTCGAACTCTGATTCCTTGGTCGTCCAACCCGTAGCCAGTCGCTATACTGACTGCACTATCCCGGCTCCTGTACCATGGTGTAGAGTAGTTAATTTAGGGAATTTTCGCTGGCAAGCGGGT
>NW_019750378.1:0-219 GCF_002891405.2 Cryptotermes secundus | reverse complement strand
CGCTGATTGATGTATTACAATGTGTCTCTGAAGGAAAGGGCTGATCTGTGGACGTATTGTAATGTGTGTCTTTGAAAAATTTAATGTTTCTTTGAAGGCATGGACTAATGTATTGACGCAGTGTAATGTGTCCTTGAGGAGTGTAAATTGTATCTTTGAAAGGTGACTAAGGTAGTAAAGTGTTTGAAGGCTGACTGATGTAAAATAATTGTGTTTGAA
>NW_019750377.1:0-219 GCF_002891405.2 Cryptotermes secundus | reverse complement strand
AGCGTAGCAAGCTTGCTAGCTTTGCGTTGCTAGCTTGATAGTTTTTAGTTGCTAGCTTGCTAGCTATTTTTTGCTAGATTGCTAGATTGCTAAATTTGAGTTGCTAGCTAGATAGCTTTGCATTGCTATCTTAATAGTTTTGCGTTGCTAGCTTGCTAGCTTTCGGTGGCTAGCTTGCTAACATTGCGTTGCTAACTCCCTGACTTTGCGTTGCTATTT
>NW_019750376.1:0-219 GCF_002891405.2 Cryptotermes secundus | reverse complement strand
CTATAAAATCTTGTGAAAATGCCAAAATATAAGGTGTCAAGTAAACTTATAAGTACAAATATATAAATAGATATTTATACAGCGTCTTATTTTAAACACGTAAAATTTGAGTTTTTGCTCATAAAATCATATTACATGTGACAGTAACCGAGTACAGTGAATGCTTTTAGTTGCAAATGCAATCGTTCAGTTCGGACTTCTGAATATCATCGTACTGGT
>NW_019750375.1:0-219 GCF_002891405.2 Cryptotermes secundus | reverse complement strand
GTATAAAATCTTGTGAAAATGCCAAAATATAAGGTGTCAAGTAAAATTATAAGTACAAATATATAAATAGATATTTATACAGTGTCTTATTTTAAACACGTAAAAATTGAGTTTTTGCTCATAAAATCATATTACATATGACAGTAACCCAGTACAGTGAATGCATTTAGTTGAAAATGCAATCGTTCAGTTCGGACTTCTGAATATCATCGTACTGGT
>NW_019750374.1:0-219 GCF_002891405.2 Cryptotermes secundus | reverse complement strand
ATTGTCACGTGTTAGTGTCTAGACACGGGGTTTGGATTGTTAATTGGATTTATTGAAAGCTTATAAGTCGTAACTACTAATAGCTACAGCTGTCGCACTGATTTACACACTCTACAAATCGCTACTGCAAACACTAAGTTTTCTCAGCCGACTTAAGACTGATTACTGTCTGCTGATTGATTGATTGTCTGAGTGACTGGCTGATAAATTGCTGCTGGT
>NW_019750373.1:0-219 GCF_002891405.2 Cryptotermes secundus | reverse complement strand
GGTCCCTATCCCGAGTCAGATGAATCCAATCCAATTCATCCCATCTCTCTAAGATCCATTTTAATATTGCCCACCCATATACGCCTCGGTCTTCCCAGTGGTCTCTTTGCATTTTGCTTTCCCACTAATGAAGTAGTATATATTATTTACAGTAATTTCAGTCTTTAAATTGTTAAAGCTATCACAATTAATAGGTCCATGGAAAGTGAATCTGAATGT
>NW_019750372.1:0-219 GCF_002891405.2 Cryptotermes secundus | reverse complement strand
AAAGACTTCAAAGCGTCGAACGGTAGGATGGTTGGTGAAAATTGAATTAGAAAGGATATTGGAGGATACGATCGTAGCACTATCACAGTATTTACTTAGGAACACTGACGATGACTGCCGAATAAAAGCCAGAAACATTACCGGTTGAGCTGACGTACTCAGTGATTCTCTAAGGCCTGTGCCAATATTACATTGTTACTGCGTAATGCCTAAGGCGTA
>NW_019750371.1:0-219 GCF_002891405.2 Cryptotermes secundus | reverse complement strand
GCTCGACACCAAGACAGACAGACTGACTGAACGTCAGTCGCAATGTAACTTGTCTTTGACTTGAAAATAAAAATGTAAATATCACATATTTACTCCTGCGAGAATAATGTAACCTCAGGTGGAATAAGGTGTAGCAAGTGAACACCAATTCAAAAAAGACCAACCCCTCCTTTTTATCATTATGGAGGACCAACGAAGAAGGAAAAAACAAAGGTCTAC
>NW_019750370.1:0-219 GCF_002891405.2 Cryptotermes secundus | reverse complement strand
TGCTTTGCGTTTCTTGCGTCCTAGCTTTGCGTTGCTTACTTGCTAGCTTGGCTTTGCTATCTTGCTATTTTTGCGTTTGTAGCTTGATAAATTTGCGTTGCAAACTTGCTAGATTTCTAGCTTTCGTTTCTATCATTTGGATTTGCGTTGCTATCTTCCTAGCTTTCGTTGCTGGCTTGCTAGCTTTGCGTTGCTAGCTTACTAGTTTTGCGTTGCTAA
>NW_019750369.1:0-219 GCF_002891405.2 Cryptotermes secundus | reverse complement strand
AAACACAAAATAAACGCATACACATACCAAACATCCGTGCCTTCTGTGGGATTCGAATCTACGATTCCGGCTTCTGGGCGAACGGAGACAGTAGATGCCTTAGACCGCGCGGCTACTGTGACCGGCATTGTCCAAATGTGTTCCTTTTTTCCTATGCTGTCGAAGACCCCCAGTATCACTTTCTGCCAGAGTGGGACGCGTCTCGCACACTTCGCGATT
>NW_019750368.1:0-219 GCF_002891405.2 Cryptotermes secundus | reverse complement strand
TCACAAGAGCCCTCCACTGGTCCCTATACTGAGCCAGATCAATTCGGTCTGCACCTCCCCATCATATTACTCTTAAGTTTGATTGTAATGTTATTCTCCCACCGCGGTCTCCTTACTTCTGGCTTTCCAACCAAAATCCTATATGCCTTCCTCTTCTCTCCCATACTTGCTACGTGCCCTGCCCACCTCATCCTCCTTGACTTGATCATTTTAATTATA
>NW_019750367.1:0-219 GCF_002891405.2 Cryptotermes secundus | reverse complement strand
GAATAGAGTTTATATTAAATCCGGCCTAGAAAACCGACATTAACGATCGTGGGGACCCATTGCGCTAACCACGTGACAACCTCTATCAGCAAAAGTTGGCACTCACTTTGCCGACAAACGGCGGTCGCTCGCGGACTACAGGCAACAGAGTTTTTTTTTTAATGTTCATTACATTACATTTTGGTCAAGTACAGGTTCCTAATTTCTACGTCATCCTAT
>NW_019750366.1:0-219 GCF_002891405.2 Cryptotermes secundus | reverse complement strand
TTCCACTGGATTAATGTGGCAGAGGACTCAGTTTCCTCTGTCTCCTTGTATATTGAAGGGATAAGGACTCTGGAATTAATTGAACAGGGTAGGTACAGAAATGTCCAATCACGTGACCGCGCTGTCTACGCCATGTCCTGTTTCACAAGGCTGGAACACTCATAACATGTGTTCGAATCCCACTTGGGGCAAGGAATATGTTCGCATTCTTATCTATGT
>NW_019750365.1:0-219 GCF_002891405.2 Cryptotermes secundus | reverse complement strand
GGTGGCGCTATACCTCCACTCCCCCATACATAATCATGGTGTAGTGCATAATTAATTATGCCCAGGGATAACTTAACCTTTACCTTGGAATGGAAGTCTATGCAATAGGAAAAAAAAACTCCTTGGCCTGTAGTCCGCAAGAGAACTATACCAGCCAAGCGACCACTGTTTGTTGGCGAAATTAGTGCCAACTTTTGCAGATAGTGGGTGTCATGTGGT
>NW_019750364.1:0-218 GCF_002891405.2 Cryptotermes secundus | reverse complement strand
TTTCTTGCTTGCTAGCTTTGCGTTGCTAGCTTGCTAGCTTGGTAGATATGCTTTGCTAGCTTGCCAGCATAACGTTGCTAACTTGCCAACATTGCGTTGCTAGCTTGCCAGCTTTGCGTTCCAACTTGCTATACTTGTGTGGCTAGCTTGCTAGCTTTGCTTTGCTACCTAGATAGCGTTCCTTTTGCTAGCTTGCATGCTTTGCGTTCCTAGCTTGC
>NW_019750363.1:0-219 GCF_002891405.2 Cryptotermes secundus | reverse complement strand
ACGTTTCGGAGGAACGTATCGCCTCCATCTTAAGGGTAGAAAAATACGCGAGCGAGAAACCAGCGTGTGCAGGTGGCTGCAAACATGAAGACGGAGGCGATACGTTCCTCCGAAACGTAGGTTTGCACTATATCTACAAGGCGCCACATGCAAGAAGATGGCATTCTTCAGTAGCTGCCTCGGTTCATAGTCAACTCCATGATAACTTCGAGTCCAACA
>NW_019750362.1:0-219 GCF_002891405.2 Cryptotermes secundus | reverse complement strand
TTGCTCAACAATCACCCTCCTATCACATGGGGCTGGTACAATAGGTTAGAACTGGCCGCAGTACTTAGTCCAACCCTACTAGTAATAAAAAAAATATGGACCTTATAGGCACGAGTATGTTCTACATACATACCAAATTATTCATGTCTGACTCTAATAGTTCAATTGTTATCGCTGCCAAACAGAAAGTTTAAAATATTTCATGCAATGGCCATTTTG
>NW_019750361.1:0-219 GCF_002891405.2 Cryptotermes secundus | reverse complement strand
ATAATTCAATTTACACGCTTCCAGGACTACGGGCACTGCGTGAAGTGCGGTAAACATGCCCCAGCTACACTTGTGCAGTGATCCTGCCAATTGCAAGGGATGTATCGTCTGCAAAGATTTACTAAATGCCAAACATATTCCAAGACACTATACTGCCCAGACCTCTCAGTATATAACCAACTCACATATCAACCAACCTTACTTACTTACTTACTTACT
>NW_019750360.1:0-219 GCF_002891405.2 Cryptotermes secundus | reverse complement strand
GTTGCCAGCTTTTTGTTGCTAGCTTCTTAGCTTTGCGATTCTAGCCTGCTATCTTTGCGTTGCTAGCTTGCTATATATGCGTTCCTAGCTTGCTAGTTTGAGTTGGTAGCTTGCCAGATTTGCGTTTCTAGCTTTGCTAGAATTGCGTGGCCAGCTTGTTAGATTTGCGTTGCTACCTTGCTTGTTTTCGTTGCTAGCTTGCTAGTTCTGAGTTGCTAG
>NW_019750359.1:0-219 GCF_002891405.2 Cryptotermes secundus | reverse complement strand
ATGCAAGCTTGCTAGCTTTGCGTTGCTATCTTGCTAGCTTCGCGTCGTTATCTTGATTGTTTTGAGATACTTGCTTATTTGTTTAATTACTTACTTTGCTTAACTTTCTTGCTAGATACTTGGAGAGCTTGCTTGCTTTGAGTTGCTAGCTTGCTTGTTTGGGTTTTTCTAGCTTTTTAGCTTTGCGTTGATAGCTTGCTAGTTTTGCGTTTCTAGATT
>NW_019750358.1:0-219 GCF_002891405.2 Cryptotermes secundus | reverse complement strand
ATTGGATTTTTCAGTTTATCTAATCGTTCCAGTCGCACTAGGGCCTTGGGTTCGACTTAACCTCTAACAAACATGAGTACCAGGAATCTTCCTAGGGGTAAAGGACTGCCGGCGCGTAAGGCTGACAAACTCACCGCCATCTGTAAGCCTATCGTCTAGAAAATATGGGAGCCTCGACGTTTCACAACCCTTCATGGCCTGTTACAGGGATAGCTTCAC
>NW_019750357.1:0-219 GCF_002891405.2 Cryptotermes secundus | reverse complement strand
TCACAGTGGCCGCGCGGTCTAACGCATTCGCTCGCTCGAACGCTGTGATCGTGGGTTCGAATTCCACTTGAGGCATGGATGTGTTTGCGTTTATTCTGTGTGCAGATAGCAGCCTTGCGACGGGCCGATTCCCCGTTCAAGGAGTCCTACCGATTGTGTATACGATTAAGAAACTGAAAAAGCGGCCAATGTCCAACGAAAGAACCGTACAGATACATT
>NW_019750356.1:0-219 GCF_002891405.2 Cryptotermes secundus | reverse complement strand
GTCATCTCAATTACTGTTCCTTCAGAGTCAGGGTTACTAGACGACGGGCGTTTAACCGCCAATCAGTTGCTCTTGTCGACAGGCCCTTTGAGGATCACAATCAGTCATATTACTTTCCGAATGAACCCTTTCGGTCATAGTCGTTATGTAACACCCTCTACGATGACAGAATGGGTCTGCCGTTCACAATTGCTGCTGGCCCTCACCAGCGCAGTCATT
>NW_019750355.1:0-219 GCF_002891405.2 Cryptotermes secundus | reverse complement strand
GCACAATTATGGAAGTAGCAGGTGTCTTGCTAATTAGTCTAATTAATCACCACTTAAACATTTGAAGCATATCAAAATAAGATTACTTTCATATCAGTGGGTGACCCAAGGAATTTTAAAATGTATCCCCTTGCTCTTCACCACATTAGGACTGCTAACCTTAGAATTTCCATTCAACAATCACACAAGGTTAGGCTTTATGTTCTTTTCTATAAATAA
>NW_019750354.1:0-219 GCF_002891405.2 Cryptotermes secundus | reverse complement strand
TAACACATAACAGGACAGGATGGAAAAACTGAAGACTATTGTGTTCCACCACAAAATCTGACCTGTGATACTGTTTAGAAAAATAATGTATGCTATTTGTGTGAATCAGATCTGTGGACAAAATGCAGGTATTTATGACGTTACAACAAAGTGTGCGTATAGTGACAACTGGATTCACTTTTATCCTCAAATCATCTTAGAAATCGATATAACATAATT
>NW_019750353.1:0-219 GCF_002891405.2 Cryptotermes secundus | reverse complement strand
GCCCTCCCACTGGTAATATCAAAATTTCGCCCTAATATAGACCGCCCAAAGTTAGCAAAAAATTGACTATGATGGTGCTCCAGAAATTTAATTATGTTAAACTGTGAAGTATTTTAAGTCTGACCGGATACCTGTACAACAGCAAATTTGCGGGTTCCGTAATATTTATAGAAACGAGGACAAATATTTTTCTTATTTATATACTTAAGATAAGTAATT
>NW_019750352.1:0-219 GCF_002891405.2 Cryptotermes secundus | reverse complement strand
AATTTATTAAAATATATTAGATAATATAGTAATTAACAGAAATTTTAGGGAATTTTTTGAAGCGAAACATTTTATAATTTTTTTAAATTCTTTATTTTAACTAGAAAAATCAGAGAATTTTATGTTCAATTAAATAAATTTCGTTGAATTCTTTCAAAATTCAATAAAAATTCATTAAATTACGTTCGAGTCGTTGAAAATTGATAAGATTTCCAAAAA
>NW_019750351.1:0-219 GCF_002891405.2 Cryptotermes secundus | reverse complement strand
GTAGCCCCATGATGTCCCCATATCTGGAGATAACATGGTAAGGAAACAGGTTATTCACAACTTAAATGGAAGCTCGTGCAGTGTCGTACATAGCCCCATCTTGCTGGAAAAAAGTTTCTTCCTTGACTTGAAGACGAGAAAGTGCAGAAGCTAAGAAGCATTTCCATTTGTCATGGTTTGTTAACAAGCAAAATTTCTGCTATTGGTCAGCCAGAAACC
>NW_019750350.1:0-219 GCF_002891405.2 Cryptotermes secundus | reverse complement strand
GGCCTCCAGGGCCTGTTACAGGGATATCTTTACGTTTTCTTTTATGACGGAAAGTCTAATTCATCACGAATTTATATATTGCTATAAAATAACATGTTAATATCATACGAGATACCCCACTTCAGTTAAGAACAGTTTCATGAATATCTCATCAGTTCCAAACACTTTTATTCTAACTAATCTTGTAATCGTTTGAAAGTTCTGAAAGGCCGGCCATCG
>NW_019750349.1:0-219 GCF_002891405.2 Cryptotermes secundus | reverse complement strand
TGGAGGAAGTGACGAAGGGAAAAGTTCCTGCCTCTACCAGGTATTTAACCGCCGTCGTCCACCAGCTAGCCAGTCACTTTACCCAAAGAGCTTGACACTTGCAGCTGAGTCACGGAACACAGAGAAGCGAAATAGGGCTGTAATTGACAGAACAGGACTAACGGACCACATAGAAAACACCTTCTGTTGCCAGCATTATTGTATCAGTATTTTACAGTT
>NW_019750348.1:0-219 GCF_002891405.2 Cryptotermes secundus | reverse complement strand
CGGAAGAACGTAGTGCTTCCATCTTCATGGTCGAGTGTAAGACAAGCAAGAAACCAGTAAGAATCGAGCAGTGACCATGGCTGACTGATCGCTGTTAGCTTCCTGTTGGTTGCTTGATTGGTTTATTTTTGTACAGTAAAAATGGAGACAATACGTTCCCTTGAAATCCCTGTCAATTTCTGATGGATATCAAGGCATCACGTAAAAAAATGATGCTCA
>NW_019750347.1:0-219 GCF_002891405.2 Cryptotermes secundus | reverse complement strand
CAGCATAGGCCTCAACCAACTACGCTGCCGCGTGGCCACTCTGCATATGGAGTAGGCCTATATTTCCGTCTGCGTATATAGGTTGTGTGAAGACGAAGTAACAAAGGAAAACTGAAAACATCAGTGAGCGATTTAGGACATTATGCAAGGAAGAATTCCGTGTTTCTACTGTTTATCTGGTATTGTCTGGGACAGCAAATTCCAGAACAGGAGAATGGG
>NW_019750346.1:0-219 GCF_002891405.2 Cryptotermes secundus | reverse complement strand
TAATGTATGACCTTTTTAGATATTTTCATATCGTCCGTTTGTTAACATGCAGTTTTCAAAATATTGTAATTTAAGAATAAGTTCAATTGGAATTTCAGACTGTAATTATTTTAATATCTTGGTCTAATGGTTTATGCTAACCGTCTTACAGTGTATACACTTTTTCACTTTGTGCTTCACTTCCACACTATATGTTTCAGCACTAATGTGCCATCCTCA
>NW_019750345.1:0-219 GCF_002891405.2 Cryptotermes secundus | reverse complement strand
CGCTGTGTTTTGAAAAAGAAACAGGACGGTTTTTGAAAATAAATATACAAAATGATAGATAATGTCTCAAAAAACATAATACATGTTACGAATGCTTTATCAAGAAGCGTGGATGTGCATGACTATGCTTAACGAGTCTAGGAAAATGCTAAAAAAAAAGCAACTTAAAATAAGGCAGATGTGAATTCTCACATATATTTATTTAAAATATTTATGGTT
>NW_019750344.1:0-219 GCF_002891405.2 Cryptotermes secundus | reverse complement strand
GCAGGCTTGAAGTACATCATATCAGAGCGAGTGTCACATACAAAATACAGAATTTTATGAGATATAACTTTTATGATGGTATAGTTATTATTTCGGAATTAGAAATGTTTTTAATGTTCCATTTTACATGCAACACTTTCTAACAATTTGTTTAAAATTTACTACATATACATTATGAGTCTTTTAAACATATTTAAAAACCACTGTCCATTACATGTT
>NW_019750343.1:0-219 GCF_002891405.2 Cryptotermes secundus | reverse complement strand
TTCTATAGGGAACCCTGAGTACACTCCTGAAGTATGGCACCAAACACCTGGGACACTTTGTACGAGTATATAAATGACTTGCCAAACATTGTAATTAGTCATTCCAAACCTATTCTTTTGCAGATGACACTATAATTATCACGAATTCTAGCCCTTTTTATTATGAAAACAATGTTATTCAAACATTTAAAAACATAAATGATTGGTTTAAAGCTAATT
>NW_019750342.1:0-219 GCF_002891405.2 Cryptotermes secundus | reverse complement strand
AGTTTGCTAGTTTTGCGTTCCTAGGGTTATAGTTTTACGTTGCTACCTTGCTAGCTTTCCGTTCTAGATTGCTAGCTTTCTAGGTTTGCGTTGCTAGCTAGCTAACTTGCGTTGCTAGCTTGATAGAATTCTCGAAAAGCGTTGCAAAATTGATAGCTTTGCTTTCCTAACTTACTAGCTTTACTTTGCTAGCATGCCAGGTTTGCGTTGCTATCTTGG
>NW_019750341.1:0-219 GCF_002891405.2 Cryptotermes secundus | reverse complement strand
AGTAATTAGAGAATAATACACTCAAATACGACTCTAAGAGTCAAAACTTGTTAACTTGACTGTACAAGGAAGAATGCTCTTGGGACATCCACTCGCACTGAATGCAGACGAATGACTAATCACAACATCCATCAACTTTCACGAATGGACCTGCCCATCCACTACGCAACTTTTCCTGGACTGTCACCTCTAAATACTAGAACTTTACTCTCGCTAAAT
>NW_019750340.1:0-219 GCF_002891405.2 Cryptotermes secundus | reverse complement strand
TTGCGTTGCTAGCTTGATATTTTTGCGTTGCTAGCTTCCTTGTTTTCTTTGCTAGCTTGCCAGCTTTGCGTTGCTAGATTGCTAGCTATTCGTTTCTTCCTTTCTATCTTGGCTTTGATATCTTGCTTACTTTCCCTTGATATCATGCTGGCTTTGGTTGCTAGCTTGCTATCTTTGCATTGCTAACTTGCTAGCTTTGCTTTCCTAGCTTGGTTGCTT
>NW_019750339.1:0-219 GCF_002891405.2 Cryptotermes secundus | reverse complement strand
GTTGCTAACTTGCTAGGTTTGCGTTGCTATTTTCCTAGCTTTGCGTTGCTAGCTTTGCGTTTCTCGTTTGCTATCTTGCTAGATTTGAGTAGCTAGCTTCCTTCTTTGCATTTCTACCTTGCTAGATTTGCTTTGCTAACTTGCTAGATTTGACTTGCAAGCTTGCGAGCTTTGCGTTTCTAGCTTGCTAGTTTGTTAGATATGCGTTTCTAGCTTGCT
>NW_019750338.1:0-219 GCF_002891405.2 Cryptotermes secundus | reverse complement strand
CGACACTTCCTTACAGCTGTGCCGATGTGTACGGCGGCAGGTTTTATTGTTCTTTAACTGATAAGGCTGCAGCAGGGAGAGCTCAGCAGGTTCAGCGACGGGCTACGAGCTGGAAGGTCCGGGTTCGATTCCGTGTAGCATCAAGATTCTTCTCTTCTCCATAGTGTTCAGACAGACTTGGGGCCCACCCAGCCTCTTATCCAATATGTATGGCTCTTT
>NW_019750337.1:0-219 GCF_002891405.2 Cryptotermes secundus | reverse complement strand
AGTGTCGCATATTACAATGAAAGATTTGAAATTTTTTATACAAGAATTTATACTCTGTTTTTTCAGTTTTTTCTTTTAATTTTGATGCGTGCAGAAAAAATGGTGTCCCAATTCTTCACAGAGTTATTCTGCATCATAAATTCGTTTCTGTTTGTAACACTTGACAAATTTTACAAGTCCCTGGTGCCATAAAACAGATGGAAGCAATAAAATCATTTG
>NW_019750336.1:0-219 GCF_002891405.2 Cryptotermes secundus | reverse complement strand
GATACAACATAACACTAAGGCTTACTATATAAATTATCAGAATTAAAATTTTCGACCAATTAATCAAGCTTATTAGATCTATTCTTTCTCAGATAAAACTCAGAGTTTAGGCTGAAGGTGAAATATTGACATAAAAGCACGGGTGCCACAAGGTTCCTTCGTGCCCCTCACACCGTACAGTACGCCTGAAACACCCGGTGTCTATCCAGGTCTCTTTCC
>NW_019750335.1:0-219 GCF_002891405.2 Cryptotermes secundus | reverse complement strand
CCATCTGTGGATTGAAACCTGAACATTACTCCACAGGTTCAGGTTGCAATCCACAGATGGCACTGCAGTGTTTATTAATTTTGTGATAACTGCCGCTGATGTAGTTTGTGTCAAGTATTTAAATTGTTGCATGACGGTTAAGGAAGGCATGGGTTGGGTTACCATGCTTCCACAATCTCATCCTCGGTGACTGGCGCCCTAGCCCTATAAAATGAATTT
>NW_019750334.1:0-219 GCF_002891405.2 Cryptotermes secundus | reverse complement strand
TGTTGCCTTTTTCGGAATGTGTTCTGCTGATATTCAGCCTTGCTATTTTGTACGTATAATCCAGTCTTCCCTTGTTATATACTTATGACTTCTGCATCGCAGTTTCCGGCGTGCTCCTTTCCTCGTCCCACCTCTGCTCGCGACTTCCAAGCGTACGTTGTGTCTTCTGCGCCCTGCATTTTTGTTCCGATGAAGTACATTTGTAAAATTTTGGTTGTA
>NW_019750333.1:0-219 GCF_002891405.2 Cryptotermes secundus | reverse complement strand
TTTGCGTTGCTAGCTTGCTAACTTTGCTTTGCTAGCTTGCTATCTATGCTTTGCTAGCTTGCTAGCTCTGCGATGTTTGCTTCCATACTTTGCGTTTTTCCTTGCTAGTTTTGCGTTGCTAGCTTGCTAGAATTGCGTTGCTATCTTGCTATCTTTGCGTCTCTAGCTTGCAAGCTTTGTGTTCCACTCTTGCTACATTTGCTTTGCTACCTTGCTAGA
>NW_019750332.1:0-219 GCF_002891405.2 Cryptotermes secundus | reverse complement strand
AATATACCTGTAATTGAGATGCAATGAGACAGTATGTCAGCTATTCGTAGAATCCTAGATAGCCCACGAATTAGTTGATAAATTTTGCATAGTTTTCATACAGACTTAGGAGATCTCTTGAATTTTTTTCAGACTGACTGAATTGTGTTAGTGAATTATGTAGTAAAATACGTACAATAAAAAATGCAATAAGTTTTCTTATCCGAAATGTCCTAAAAA
>NW_019750331.1:0-218 GCF_002891405.2 Cryptotermes secundus | reverse complement strand
GTGTAGCCTGGTGCCCGCACTCTCAGTACGTAACTCAGGCCCATCCCCGAATGGATAGTGGTGTATAGAACGTCACCACGGTTTCTAATGCGCAGAGGAAACGATAAACACGGTCACGTGATGAGTGATGGCAGACGGGGTTTAGATTGTTAATCAGATTCAAACAACTCATTTTTTTTATTGCTAGTGGGGTGGGACTAAGTCCTTAGTACTGCGGC
>NW_019750330.1:0-219 GCF_002891405.2 Cryptotermes secundus | reverse complement strand
ATCGGGGTACATTGCTGCCTAATAAATCCTAGTAAAGGATGTAAATGGTAGCATTATACCCCAATATATCCAAAAGACAACATAAGGAGTGGACATTGGAGCAAATATGGGTGTCCATGGCTCATAATGGCCGAAAAGCCTAAACGGGCAGTAAGTAATGAATGTATAAGGTTCTGACAGACATAAATACAATTAGAAATACAGCAGAAAGGAATATTT
>NW_019750329.1:0-218 GCF_002891405.2 Cryptotermes secundus | reverse complement strand
TGCTAGCTTGCTAATTTGCTAGATATGTGTTTCTAACTTGCTAGCATTTCGTTGCTAGCTTGCTAGCTTTGGGTTGTTAGCTTGGTAGCTTTGTGTTGCTAGCTTGCTATATTTGCCTTGTTTACATGCTTGCTTTGCGTTGCTAGCTTGCTAGCTTGCGTTGCTAACTTGGTAGTTTTGCGTTGCTCGCTTGCTTGCTTTGCATTGCTAGCTTGTTA
>NW_019750328.1:0-218 GCF_002891405.2 Cryptotermes secundus | reverse complement strand
TTCTTTGCGATGCTAGCTTGCTAGCTTTACGTTGCTTGCTTGCTTTGCGTTTCTAGCTTGTTATCTTTGCTTAGTTAGCTTGCTAGGTTTGCTTTTCTACCTTGTTTGCATTGCATTGCTAGCTTGCTATATATCCTTTGCTAGCTTGGTACCTTTGCGTTGCTAGCTTGAAGGCTTTGCGTTGCTAACTTGCTAGCTCTGCGTTCTAGCTTGCTTGC
>NW_019750327.1:0-219 GCF_002891405.2 Cryptotermes secundus | reverse complement strand
TTATAATCATTTGTAATTACGAGTTACAGTATGTATGTTACTTACCGTGAGCAAGTGCGATCAAGAGATTGAAGAGATCTGTCTCGTTTGACATATTGATCTGAAACAATATATGAAAAGAAATTATATAATGGTCCAAACAGAGGTGTCCTCCCCCCACCTGAGGACGGAAATACGTCTAGTTTCCGAAAAGTTATGTTTTCTAGTTAAATAATTTTT
>NW_019750326.1:0-219 GCF_002891405.2 Cryptotermes secundus | reverse complement strand
TTTCCACCATTTATGGAAATTAGGGCATCTTCTACGGCAACATTTACTTACTGTGAGCTAGTGTGATCAGAATATTTAGATCTGCCTCTTTTGACATTTTGATCTGAAACATATAAAAAGAAATTAAATAAGGAAACAAACAGAGGTGTCCTCCCCCCACCTGAGAACAGAAACACGTCTAGTTTCCGAAAAGTTATGTTTTCTAGTTAAATAATTTTT
>NW_019750325.1:0-219 GCF_002891405.2 Cryptotermes secundus | reverse complement strand
GGGGGGGGAATGGTACTAGGACTGAAAAGTGCACTGTTTGGCCAGCTGGACTACACAGTGTGTCCAGCTAATAAAGGTTGCAGACACCAAAAGCATTGAACAAACCTCAGTCCAGCAATATTTTCAAAATTTGAGGAACTGATGGAGACCTGTTCTTTAAGCCATGAAATAAACCACTGCATAGACTTAACATTAAAAACTTGTTTGTTTGTTTTTTTT
>NW_019750324.1:0-218 GCF_002891405.2 Cryptotermes secundus | reverse complement strand
ATAGTGAAATACAAATTAGTAAGAGTCTCCCACATTAAATTCGAACAAAATCTCTGGAAGGGTTTATGGGATACATGGGAAACTAGTGGTGCTGGGTTAAGATCCTGGACCATCATTCAGAGGGTCCTGAGTTTGATTGTCAGTCAGATGTGTATAGATCTTCTATTCACAGACTGAAACCATCACTCCTACCAAAGATAACATTATGGGAATATGAA
>NW_019750323.1:0-219 GCF_002891405.2 Cryptotermes secundus | reverse complement strand
TGGCAGTTTTGACACTAAAAAGTTGATCACAACCTGTTTGAAGTTAGACATGCTGCTGTAATATATCACTATTAAAACAAAATGTGTAAGAGAGATCTTAGGTTCATAAAAATTGACAGGGATGGAGCCACAGTTATGTATCAAAATATCAGTGTCATTTTATGTGAATGTGTAAAGTATTGAATAGTTTCTCACTTTCAGAATAACCTCTTTTTTTTT
>NW_019750322.1:0-218 GCF_002891405.2 Cryptotermes secundus | reverse complement strand
GTACCTTGCGTAGGCAACCTTACGGAAGAGGGATCATGTGTAATACGTTTCAAGTTCTTCAAATGAAAACTGGAATTAGTAATTATCTAACGATTACATAATGGTCTTCATTAGTAAGCGATGATGACGCTCCCTCGTTCCCGTACTAGATGGAGTACAGAGACAGCAGGCAAAAGTGAATAACATTGTGATGAATATGACAATTACTAGGTAACGGC
>NW_019750321.1:0-218 GCF_002891405.2 Cryptotermes secundus | reverse complement strand
GGAACACAGGCAATCTTGCGACGTGCCGGCCTATTGCAGGCGCTCCTCGAACTCCTGATGTATCGCCACACCACGCTGACCAACTGTGGTTGCTAGAATACAGTCGCGGGGAGGAGGGGGGTGCATTATCTGCTACTTCCTTCGAGTTAATTTGGATTCGAGGTGAATTCAATTCTGAGGCCAAGCTCTGAAAACGCTCCCAATCCGCAAATTTGTTA
>NW_019750320.1:0-218 GCF_002891405.2 Cryptotermes secundus | reverse complement strand
GTGTGAAGCTAAGCTTCCGCCTTGCGCTATAACCATACACCCCAGCCCCAGTACCCTTACTGGTCTTGGAGCCATCTGTATACCAGATTAGTTCTTCCTTCCTATCGCACTGAAACCAGTCTTTCCATTCATTTCTGTCAGAGAATATGACTGAATGGTTTGTCATAGACATTACTCCGTGTCTTTCTGTCAGTCCCAACCTGTTTGATGTTTTTATC
>NW_019750319.1:0-217 GCF_002891405.2 Cryptotermes secundus | reverse complement strand
TACTACTACTACTACTACTACTACTACTACTACTACTGTTAATAATAATTGAAATAATTCTGTAGAGATAATACTTTGAAATATGTCACGACCACCTCCTTCTAAAGCCTTTCGACGCTATATAGCCCAGATACTGAAAATCCCGTGGAGTAACAAACAGACGGAACCTTATGTCCCATATGAACTAAAAGCTACCCCTGTAACAGACCGTGGAGGC
>NW_019750318.1:0-218 GCF_002891405.2 Cryptotermes secundus | reverse complement strand
TAAAGCGGCAGGGGCGTGAATACTGACCACACACCTCCATCTAGTGACGAGGATAAGAATGGTGGAGCTATACTTCTACTCCCCCCTACGTCTTCATGGCATAGTGCTGATTTAAATAGGCACAGGGACAACTTTCCTTTCTTCGCTATGCTGTTTGTTCTGGCATTATTTCCATTTCACCTCGATCCCTGACGCAGAACCAAAGACTTAAATATGAG
>NW_019750317.1:0-218 GCF_002891405.2 Cryptotermes secundus | reverse complement strand
GTCATAGTGTCGGTTATTCTAAGCAAAAATATGTATATGTACATGTACCTGTGTCCCGTTCCGAACGGTTTCCGAGATAGAGAAAATTTACTGTACAGTTTCAAAATTAGTGATAAGAAGGAGATAAAATCTATTGTTCCTGATACCGGTATGTATCCTTCAGGTGACAAAGTTGGGGCACAGTTATCCTAGTACAATTCTTCTTCTTCTTCTTCTTC
>NW_019750316.1:0-218 GCF_002891405.2 Cryptotermes secundus | reverse complement strand
GTCTTTTCATTTCAGTACTATATTTTTGGCACATACTGTATTTTGCTGGTGAGAAATCAGTCTCAAGACTTCGGCAGATTTACACATTCTCAGCCCCCTGAATGACAAAAACGGTTTTTGTAATGCCATGTGTCCTGTTTGTATGTACCAGTATGTATACGTGTATATGTATGAGCCCTCCGTCATAGGTTACTGCAATGTGAATTTGAACATTCTTC
>NW_019750315.1:0-218 GCF_002891405.2 Cryptotermes secundus | reverse complement strand
TTAAGTCACTATTTCTGGTGACCAAACGGGTTTCGCAGGCAAAAATATGTGGCATACACTGCCACACAGCATTGTTTTGGGCCTTCACACATGTATAAGAACTTCGCTAATTACGTTTCTTATTTTAAAAAATCAATACAATTTTATACAGAAAATAACCTAAAATCAAGAGATGCGCTACAGCTCAAGCTATAAGTAGCCGGCTTCCCACCGCAGCT
>NW_019750314.1:0-218 GCF_002891405.2 Cryptotermes secundus | reverse complement strand
GTTCTGTGAGTTTTCATAATTTATCTGGTTAGTTTTTGTTATGCATGGTTGTATACATTATAACAGTGTGGTATAGTGTATAGACAGTGATAATTTAAAGGAGCAGTGTGGGTAGGTCATATAGCACATGTGTGATAATAAGAAATTTGTACAAGGATTTGGTCAGAGAACCACAAAGGTACAACTTCAGAGATCTATGTGCAGATGCAAGGATATTC
>NW_019750313.1:0-218 GCF_002891405.2 Cryptotermes secundus | reverse complement strand
TATTAAAATGGCATTAAAATCGACCTTATAGATTTAAGTTTGCAGGTGTGAACTGCATTTAGCTGGCTCAGGCAAGGATCGATTGGCGGAACCTTGTGAATATGACAGTGAACCTTCGTGCCTCGTAAGAAACGGGGAGATTCATGACCACCCCCCAACGACTGTGATCCTCTCACTAACAACTCTCATTCGTTCGTGTTGCCTGTAATTACCCTACA
>NW_019750312.1:0-218 GCF_002891405.2 Cryptotermes secundus | reverse complement strand
TGCCTTTTCGTTGTCATCGTCTTTCTCTTCTTCGTAGTCGTCTTCAATTTCCTTGTAGTCTCCTTCCTCAACATCCACACTGACTTCATCCCCTTTATCGTCGTAGTCGTCGTCACATCTTCTGCTCCTCATCATACTCTTCTTCAAACATTCATGTAGTCTGTCTAGTGTTTATAGTCCTAATTTTACAATTAGAATCCTGCTGCAAGAGATATTAA
>NW_019750311.1:0-218 GCF_002891405.2 Cryptotermes secundus | reverse complement strand
GTTTGTAGCATAATTACTATGATCAATATGAAACTTGGAAGATTAATAATCCAGTTGTGTTAACATTATGTCAGCAGCTGAAAGAATATAATTATATATGAAAATGTAGTACCAAACATATCAGAAATGAATGGCAAGTCTAACTTATACATTCCACATGCTGAGAATTCTATCTTCATGACCGTAAACTGAGTAAACATCTTCTCCAATTCTTCCAT
>NW_019750310.1:0-218 GCF_002891405.2 Cryptotermes secundus | reverse complement strand
ACATAAATACTGATACATAGCCTAAAATGAAGAATGTTGTCTTCTGGGATGTGGCGCCGTGTACATAGTGTTAACCGACGTTTCGGAGGAACGTATCGTCTCCATCTACAAGGGTATAAAATATCCGCAAGCGAGGAACCAGCAGTCTGCAGCCACCTGCTCGCGCTGGTTCGTCGCTCGCGGATTTCTTATACCCTGAAGATGGAGGCGATACATTC
>NW_019750309.1:0-218 GCF_002891405.2 Cryptotermes secundus | reverse complement strand
GTACTGCTTCCTTTTTCAGGGTCTAATTTATTGTCACGATTTAGGAATGTGTGGCTATAGACGGGGTATGGATTAGATATTAAAATTATTGACCATTTGTATACAGCACTCGGAACTACATTTTACAGATCACTGACATACAGACTAGTGTCCTTAGTCTGTTACAGTCTCCACTAGCCGTTCCCTGGCAACGGATTTAGCACAGTGGAGATTCTTCA
>NW_019750308.1:0-218 GCF_002891405.2 Cryptotermes secundus | reverse complement strand
GTCAGAGTGATATTCCATACCTTTAAGAAATCTACTGTGGCTCCAAATATTCTTTGTATGCGCTCAAGTTCACTGGAATCGGTAATTGTAACACTTGTGCAGGCAACAGAAGCAGTTGCAGTTGATATCTGTCCATGATGGAAAAGCAAACTGTGATTGTACAAATTAACATCAGTAATTTAATTACATTATGATGGAAATAAAATTTACAATCAAAA
>NW_019750307.1:0-218 GCF_002891405.2 Cryptotermes secundus | reverse complement strand
AGAGTGAGACAAGACTCAGGAGGTCGACGACCACGAGAGAAGTAGGCCCCCCAATTTATATCTTCATTAATTTTTATATTCCAGTGCTCACTGAGCTGAGGCCGCGCTGGAGTTTTCTAACAACACCACCCTTCTTGCGATCTGTCTCATACAGACACTGCAAAGAAGGCCAGGTGAACACCATGTGTTTGGGGGCATCATTTATGTACAAATTGAAA
>NW_019750306.1:0-218 GCF_002891405.2 Cryptotermes secundus | reverse complement strand
TGAGAAGATTACTGTGGAGTGACTGTAAATTGTGTAAATCAGCAGAAGTGTAATAATTATTTCTAGTTACGACCTGTAAGTATCCAGTAAGTCCAATTACCAATCCAAGCGCGCGTCTTAGTCACTCCTACATGTGACAAAATGACGCAGATATATAAGCCCCTTGCTCTACAGCTTCGAACATAGTAAAGGAAAGTGGATAAAGTGGCTGGATAAAA
>NW_019750305.1:0-218 GCF_002891405.2 Cryptotermes secundus | reverse complement strand
GGTTACCACATATACCACCTGCTTTAACATACTAAAGTTCTGCGCACTGCCCATAGAGAGAATTTGTGTGTTCCGAACGGCTCTCATAATAAACAGCGACTGTTTTCCAAAACAGCTCTAGTCGGCTTATCTTCCTCGCGGAGACGCAGTGTGTCTCCTGTTCCTGTGAGGTACGAACAGAACTTTTATGTAATGTTCAGAAGAAACTCTGTTTCTAA
>NW_019750304.1:0-218 GCF_002891405.2 Cryptotermes secundus | reverse complement strand
GTTTTTTTATTACCACGATGAACTCAGGTGTATTCTGTTTCAGTAACTTGACCATGGGTGGAAAGGAGCAAAACTGTGGAACTTTGAGATTTTTTCCACGGTATCCTACAGACAGAATTGGGCCACTGTGGAAATACTGTGTTTGACCGACCTGAAATTTATTTCCGAATGTTTGCAGGCAACCATTTTCTGTTTCTTCTAATTGTGCCGGTTATGAA
>NW_019750303.1:0-218 GCF_002891405.2 Cryptotermes secundus | reverse complement strand
TGATATTTTGCCTATAGATGGCGAAGTAGGGCCGATCATGTAGCAGTTGATGTGATTTTAATATCATTTTAAATTAAAGAGAGATTTTGAACAATTTGAATTTTCGTTACAGACGGGGGCAAATGAGTGCGTGATACATAATAAGACGTCAACTTCTACTTGCAGGAGGACATATTTGAATTCTACGTCATAAAATTCATTTAATTTATGTTGTTTAA
>NW_019750302.1:0-218 GCF_002891405.2 Cryptotermes secundus | reverse complement strand
TGATATTTTGCCTATAGATGGCGAAGTAGGGCCGATCATGTAGCAATTTATGTGATTTGAATGTCATTTTAAATTAAAGAGAGATTTTGAACAATTCGAGTTTTCATTACAAGCGGGGGCAAATGAGTGCGTGATACATAATAAGACGTCGACTTCTACTTGCAGGAGGACACATTTGAATTCTACGTCATAAAATTCATTTAATTTATGTTGTTTAA
>NW_019750301.1:0-218 GCF_002891405.2 Cryptotermes secundus | reverse complement strand
CCAAAATACGAAGCAGAAATACTAACCACTCAACAACGACTTTCTTAACCTCTGTAAAACGTAAAGACTTCCTTGCAATTAATTAATTAAGAGCATGCCGCGAAGACTTATGAGGGAGTGGAAGTATAGCTCCAAGATTCTTAACTTCGGCACTAGATGGAGGTGAGTGGTCAACTTCACACTCCAGTCGCTTTAACCATTAGATAGGCTTGGTGGGC
>NW_019750300.1:0-218 GCF_002891405.2 Cryptotermes secundus | reverse complement strand
TGAGCTGCTGCTAGGAAGAATGCCGACACAAGTGCTGGCTAGTCTGCTGTGGTGAGAGCTTTGCCCAGCATCCATCAGGTGTGCCCAGCTTCCGACAAAGAGCCCTTTCCAGGGACAATGATATCACTGCTGTCACTAGCTCAGGCTAGCCAGGGAGTGTTTGCCAGTATTCATCAGGCATGCTCTGCTTCCCTCTTCATCTGTAATATTCATTCTAA
>NW_019750299.1:0-218 GCF_002891405.2 Cryptotermes secundus | reverse complement strand
GTGGTTATGAGTTCAGCTTAGCGCTCGCGACGCTCCGTAAATGTTGGTTAGCAATTCGAACATGTATACATGAGTTTGACGGAGTGCGTAACAAATTTCGCATCCCTGTATCCAGTATTTCATCACCGTGAAGATGACAGCTAAAAAGAAAGAAGAAAATATAGGAAGAATTAATCGTGTATTTTCCTTTGATACGACACAGACTGCATAGAAAACGA
>NW_019750298.1:0-218 GCF_002891405.2 Cryptotermes secundus | reverse complement strand
ACAGGTTGGGTAATCGGGTGCGTCCCATGGTCCAGACATTATTTCCAAACGATGCAGGTTACCAAGACAACAATGCCCCCATTCACACAGCTGGAACTGCTAAGTCATGGTTTGAAGAGCATGAAGTTGAACTTCAGCATTTTCCCTAGCTAGCACAATCGTCTGATTTTGAACATCATTGAAACACACTAGTAAGTTTTGGAGACTATACTGAGGAA
>NW_019750297.1:0-218 GCF_002891405.2 Cryptotermes secundus | reverse complement strand
GCTGATTTTTGTTATTATTTCTATTTTATTATTATCATCATTACTCATTCATTCATTTATGGAACTGAGCCCTTCTTGAGAAGCCGACAATTGTGCTGCTACTAAAGAATGTCCCCACCACTGATCCATATTCTGAGCCAGATTAATCCAGTCAACACAACACAATTATATTTCTCTAAGATTCTTCTTAACATCATCCTCCCATCCATATCTATGTA
>NW_019750296.1:0-218 GCF_002891405.2 Cryptotermes secundus | reverse complement strand
GACAGTCGGTAGGACACCTTCGACGGAGGATTAGCCTCTCTCAAGGCCTCTGCCTATATACAGAACGACGCAAACACAGAAAAAGCACACACAGACATCCATGCCTCGAGTGGAGTTAAAACCCACGATCCCAGTGTTTGAGAGGGGCGAAAACAGTTCATGCCTTAGACCTTGAGGTCACTGTGATCGGTATATGCTCCTCTATGTGCCACAGAATA
>NW_019750295.1:0-218 GCF_002891405.2 Cryptotermes secundus | reverse complement strand
TGACCCCACAGTAGTAGACATTTCGTAACAGGCGTTCCCAGAACCGACAAGACTTCTTCCTCTCTGGAGTGATGAGTCATCTAAGAGGAGTAACAGTAGTAGCATCGCGACATTTGGAGTTCCCTCACATTAAATCGGTGTTGCCCAAGTCCAGTACACAAACTCTATAAACGCAAAGTCGCTACAAGTGAAATAGAACCTCATTTGACCAAGTAGCC
>NW_019750294.1:0-218 GCF_002891405.2 Cryptotermes secundus | reverse complement strand
TTCTGTCGTGATAATTCTCTGGTGATAGGCCTCATACGTGTAGAAATTTTAATAATTTGATGTCTTCTTAGCTCTCGCAGACGGTTTGTGCTGTGCTTGGCTTGTATACCCCATCTTGGGGCTGGCACAGGTGTCCGGAGATAGGGACTAACTCTACTGATTGGGCCCAACTAAGTAGGTTTTACCTGAAGTCAGAGACAGAATCCAGTCTCCAAAAC
>NW_019750293.1:0-218 GCF_002891405.2 Cryptotermes secundus | reverse complement strand
TTCTTGCTAGATTTAGTTGCTACCTTGCTAGATTTGCGTTGCTAGCTTGCTAGCTTTAGGTTGCGAGCTTGGTAGCTTTGCGTTGCTAGCATGCTAGTTTTGCGTTGCCAGCTTGATAGGTTTGCCTTGCTACCTTGCTAACATGGCGTTGCTAGATAGCTCTCTTTGCGTTTCTAGCTTGCTAGCTTGATAGATATGCGTTTCTTGTTTGCCAGATT
>NW_019750292.1:0-218 GCF_002891405.2 Cryptotermes secundus | reverse complement strand
GACATTTCTTATTGCCGTGTGGGCTGTATTTGTACTTCCATTGCAAGTTCAAGCTTACTGTGGACAGATGAACTGTTTGTTCTTCCAAACATTATCTTTTACAGACTATGACATCATCACTAAAACAATTTACCACCAGAAATGTTGTTGCAACTGTGGCACATACTGTTAAGAGTCTTTATAGCTATGAGGTAGTCTTCAATATCAGCCACAAAGTA
>NW_019750291.1:0-218 GCF_002891405.2 Cryptotermes secundus | reverse complement strand
ATTTAGAAAATAGATACCAAAGGGTAAAATTGAGCAATAAGTTGTCAAAAAGGGCAAAAGCAATATAGGTGTTCCAAAAGTTTACTTTTTGAGACCGCTGTTATTCCTGATCTTTATAAATGTCTTATCACCTTTTATTCCGCGTTCTGACCTATGGAACACTTCTTCTGTGGTATTTGCCGAGGATACGAGTGTAATAGGAAATTAATTAAATTTTA
>NW_019750290.1:0-218 GCF_002891405.2 Cryptotermes secundus | reverse complement strand
CCAGTAGCTACGCTACCGCTGGTATAGCTCTCAGGGTCCTTGGCTACACCATTTTTGACCTTGAAACTAGAGGGAGGTGAATAGCTCCAGCCGCTTTGTATCTGGGGAAAGAGCCATTGGTGACCATTGTACAGGAGGATGTGTGGGCCCAGGGCCGGTCTGGATGCTGTGGAGAAGAGAAAAATATTTTTCTTCTGCCTGGAATCGAACCCCAGCAG
>NW_019750289.1:0-218 GCF_002891405.2 Cryptotermes secundus | reverse complement strand
TCCATTCTCACCTCTCCATGGTCTCTTCCCTTTAGGTCTTCTGACTGAAAAATGTATGCGCATTTCTTGCATCTCCCGTGCACTCAAGGGGTATTTGTAGAACAGAAAATATTATGCGCTGTCGGGGGCAATATTTAGCATTCTGAATGTACGAGTAAAATACTGATGCGAATTTTATTCATTAATCGGATGACCAGTGTATGTGGCAATTGGATACA
>NW_019750288.1:0-218 GCF_002891405.2 Cryptotermes secundus | reverse complement strand
GCCGTGGTTTCTCTGAACGTAAACTTGAACATACACAGTAAATCACATACACTGCAAACTTTAACCCCGAAGATGAAGTCAGAATCTGCCCCCGATAAGTTGGCAGCATTGCCCACATTCACACGGTCTAACCATCCGAGAACTTACAGCCGTGACAGCATAAATCAATAAGCTGAAAACCGTTACTTATAGACGAATTACTTCATGGTAAATAATCG
>NW_019750287.1:0-218 GCF_002891405.2 Cryptotermes secundus | reverse complement strand
GATACTCATATGGCATCAGGGTGAAGTAAAGCATATAAACTGTTAGACTACAGAAATTAATTTGCTAGAATCTACTTTGAAGATGAAGGCGGAAGGATCCCGCAGACCAATGGTACCTATCCAAATACATGGCGTCATACCTAGGAGGATGGTAATCTTCGGTAAGTGTACGCTCATGCATCACCATCAGAACGCAGGACAAAGCATCGATAGCTTCG
>NW_019750286.1:0-218 GCF_002891405.2 Cryptotermes secundus | reverse complement strand
TTAACTCTTCTATACTGATGATGGAGGCAGGAAATCCTCCGAAACGCTGAGAACTACCACACTACAAAGCAGCGTGCAATCTTCATCCAACTAAACCAAATTAACCCTATGGAGCAGAGCCCTTCATGAGGAGCTAACTAACAGCTGCCCAGTTGCGTAAGGCACTCAACAATTTCAAAAGCAACATGAAGGTTGATGCGATTCTGAGTAACCAGATT
>NW_019750285.1:0-218 GCF_002891405.2 Cryptotermes secundus | reverse complement strand
CGTCTAATTTTGTCAGCATGACGTCGATTTGTTTTTGGTTGACGTTAATTTGGCCAGTAAATCTTCTTTGTCTTTTCTCCTATTGGCCTCCATTTCTTCCTTCTCGATTCTTCTACTTTCCTCCATCTCTTCTTTCTCTTTCCTCCTATCTTCCTCCCAATCGGCTTCCAGCAGGCCGCAAATTGCTCCTGGGCGAACAACAGACGTTCCATCATCTT
>NW_019750284.1:0-218 GCF_002891405.2 Cryptotermes secundus | reverse complement strand
GCTATATAATAGAAATATTAATTTACAATGTATAAATACGTGTTGCCGGAATCATTTAAGTTGAATGCCGGAGAGTAGTACCACGGAGTCAAACTCAAAAAATGTAAATAGCATCAGGCACAATAAATTACAACATTTCTTGTTTCAAAAGAAACAACACACTCTTTTTATGCGTTGTTCTACAGACAGTCTTCTTTTGTCAGCCATCTTGTGTAAAC
>NW_019750283.1:0-218 GCF_002891405.2 Cryptotermes secundus | reverse complement strand
GCAATCTAGCAAGTTAGCAAGGCAAAAATAAGCTACATAGCAACGCATACCTAGTAAGCTAGCAACGCCAAGCTAGCAATTTAGCAAACGCAAACAAATCAAGCTGGCAACGCAACACTAGTAAGATAGCTTCACAAGGCTACCAAGTTAGCAACGAAAAGCCAGCAAGCTATGAACGCAAAGCTAGCAAGCAAGGAACGAAAATCAAGCAAGCAAAG
>NW_019750282.1:0-218 GCF_002891405.2 Cryptotermes secundus | reverse complement strand
TTTTTTATTTAATCGGATATTGCACTCAAGGAGTTGCAACGTACATTTTTTGTTGTCCTCAGCATTTTATGTAGAAAGGATGGAACTTAGCACAGTAATTCCACTTATTGAGCAATTTATATTCTCTTTTAAATCGCCGTTTTCTCACGTTTTAGTAAAGCTATCCCTGTAATCGGAAATGCAGAAGAATGAAGTGTCTGTGCTAGGTGTCAGCGAAG
>NW_019750281.1:0-218 GCF_002891405.2 Cryptotermes secundus | reverse complement strand
TTTTTTTTTGGATAGCGCAGAGGTTAGGGTTATAATACTTGTCGTTATCCCTAAGGTTAGTGTTACTGCAGTTGTGACTGTTATGATTACTTATCTTGCTAATACAAACATCTTGATTGGAAGTCAAGTGTACTTATTTTATTAGATAGGTTTATTTTATCTTCCTCATCAGTAAATTGAGGTGTATAGGAACAATCACACTACGTCTACAAAGTACC
>NW_019750280.1:0-218 GCF_002891405.2 Cryptotermes secundus | reverse complement strand
TTCACGTCCTTACGGCCTGCCGACTGTCTCATTGCTCCTCATGGCCGCAACTCCTGGCCATTGAATCCTAGCCGCGTCTGGCCACCTCTGGCTACAATTCGCTTAGCACTTAGCACTTGGAACACTACCAATGAACTTTCTGAACATGTTGTCAGCTAGTTATTGACGGCACAGTGACTGTCATCATTCGGTTCTCGACTCGCACTTTTTCTGTGAAG
>NW_019750279.1:0-218 GCF_002891405.2 Cryptotermes secundus | reverse complement strand
GTTCAAAACTATGCGATTATATTCTTCATATAGGAGGAAACAAAGTTCAGAAACCACAGACCTAATATTTTCCACTTCCCATTGGTAGTTGAAGGTGAAATATAGCGTTTTTGCCAAAATCGATGGGTAAGTTTCGAACTTAATTAGACCTAGAGGAAGTGAGTTGAGTGTAACCATGTAAAGATATGATCTATAGTCCATATCATGAGGAACAAAGT
>NW_019750278.1:0-218 GCF_002891405.2 Cryptotermes secundus | reverse complement strand
CCGGAATATTGTAGTCGGTATAGCGAATAGCTACCGGCTGGAAGACCAAGAGGTCGGACTTCCGAATCCCGATAGGGGCAAGAATTTTCTTTTCTCCACGTCGGCCAGACCGGCTGTGGTCCACCCAACCTCCTATCCAATGGATACCGTGGGCTCTTTCTCAGGGGGTAAAGCGACCGGGTAGTGAAGCTGACCACTCACCTCAAACTACTGCCGAG
>NW_019750277.1:0-218 GCF_002891405.2 Cryptotermes secundus | reverse complement strand
CTAACTAGGAGTACCCAGTTTCTACGCAAGACTATCTTTAAAAAATATTACTGAAGCGCAGTTCATTTGACGGTTATAACACACGAAAGGAACAAACGTAATTAAAAACGAATAAAAAAAAAGTAAAGTTATTCCCGTAACAGGCCGTGGAGGCCCATAAGGTTGTGAGACGACGAGGCTACCACATTTTCTCTAGACAGTCGGCTCACAGATGGCGG
>NW_019750276.1:0-218 GCF_002891405.2 Cryptotermes secundus | reverse complement strand
GACCTCCTGTTTTGTTCTGAAGTCCTGGTTCCAAGTGGCCAGCTTCTCTCGCTACACATTCTCTCGTATGTAACTCCGAGAGCTGACTGACTACTAGTATCTTCTTAGGTACTGCGGTTTCTCCTAAGTAACATCAATCGGACAAGCGGGAAACGCAGTTTGACCTCGTGTGTGTAATCGTCGTGGTTACAGAGGCGTTGTTACGCAACGCTGCAGAG
>NW_019750275.1:0-218 GCF_002891405.2 Cryptotermes secundus | reverse complement strand
TCAAAATCTGTTGCCTTAAAACCAGTCTTAATATTATTTTTCCATCTACTTCTCAATTCTTTCAAGCGATCTCTTTCTTTAAGATTCCTGGTCTGAAATTTTCCATTTACGTCTTATCTCTCCGTCGCAGGTTCGAGTCCCAATGAGGTAAATCGTTTTCAGGTTACCTAATCCTTCCTGCTGCACTATGGCCCAGGGGTCTCCTCAGCCTCTAAGAG
>NW_019750274.1:0-218 GCF_002891405.2 Cryptotermes secundus | reverse complement strand
GACACTAACATAAACCAGAATATCTACAGGGTCTGGCAGGGAAACTTGGTGGATTCTAAATTAGTACAGTGGAGCCAAATTTTATTTCTTTTACTTATTTTATTTGTCATAATACATAACAATATATGCCATTTTATGCATATAACTGCCAGCTCATTTTGTCTTAAATTTATGACATCCAGATGCTTACCATCTCTTCGTAAGCATTCTTGTAGCCT
>NW_019750273.1:0-218 GCF_002891405.2 Cryptotermes secundus | reverse complement strand
AGTTTCCCACTAATCATTTTTAACCAATTGATCTATTTAATTAAACTTGATACGAATGTAATGTTACTGATATCGGAGATAACATCACTAACGTAATTCTGAATTCACTGCCTTCAGTGATTGTTCGAATGACGAAACCAAAGAGAATGAGATGGACGGGACATGTAGCAGGACACAAGAAGGAGATGAGAAATACACACAAATCTGAGTCGGAAAGG
>NW_019750272.1:0-218 GCF_002891405.2 Cryptotermes secundus | reverse complement strand
AGGCCAGATATCGTTTACCAAGCAGCCCGTACCTATAGCAACAGTGTTACACGCAGTAATACAAGCTGGAACTTAGCATACGTAGTTAGGGAAGTACAGAAGTACAAGTAGGCTTGTGAGATCATCTTGCTGTCTGCATATCTCCTTGTTGCTAGGCTTCGGGTTAGTAAATAGGTTCCCACGACAATGAATACACATGCAACAGTAGAAGGATTTTT
>NW_019750271.1:0-218 GCF_002891405.2 Cryptotermes secundus | reverse complement strand
TTTTTGTTGGGTGTTTCCATATTTTTGTCCATCCCCTGTATATTAGTTTCACTGGCATGTTTCGAGGTGATGGTATGCACTGAATAAGTATCTTAAATACAGTGCTAAAATAACAAGTTAATTACTTCACATACATTTCCCTCTAGTTGCTTTGATCTACTGCTTATTATTGCTGACACAGCTGACTGGAATGCATGGTCGCCCAGTAGGGGGGGGGG
>NW_019750270.1:0-218 GCF_002891405.2 Cryptotermes secundus | reverse complement strand
TCGAACAGCATTTCGTGGCGTACTCCTCGATGTATTTATAAAAAAAAAGTAAAGCTATCCCTGGAACAGGCCGTGGAGGCCCATTGGGTCATGAGACGTCGAGGCTCCCACATTTTCTGGACAATACGTTCACAGATGGCGGTGGGGTAGTCAGCCTAACGGGCCGGCAACCCTTTACCCCCAGAAAGATTTCTGGCACTCATTTCTGTTAGAGGCTG
>NW_019750269.1:0-218 GCF_002891405.2 Cryptotermes secundus | reverse complement strand
GCAGGGTGGCGTCTTGTTTGTTTATGGACTGTACGTACAGGAGAACATGACTCGGACCGGAGAGTAAATCATATGACGGAGTTGGGGAGGTTCATAGCTTGTACCCTTCGCAATTAGAATGGTCAAGTCAAGTAAGATGGGATGGGTAGGGCATGTAGCACGAATGGAGACAATGGGAATACATATAGGGCTTTGGTGGGAAAGCCAAAGGAAAGAGA
>NW_019750268.1:0-218 GCF_002891405.2 Cryptotermes secundus | reverse complement strand
AAAAAAAATATAAGTTTACTCACAGTATAACTAAAGACAGTAAGTTCTGAGAAGAACTAGTAGCCTATTTTCCTTTGATACAACACAGACTGCATAGATAATGACACTTCCAATAATTCTTCATTGTTATGGGAGCGTGTTTACTGAGCCGCTGAGTAGGGATGATACAGACAGACCCACAGACTCTCCTTTGAAATGACAAGGACCATAAAGACAAC
>NW_019750267.1:0-218 GCF_002891405.2 Cryptotermes secundus | reverse complement strand
TGCCCGATTACCCAACCAGTTAAAGCACTGTGTAAGATAGTGATGCTAACTTGTCTGATTAATCTGAAAGTAGCAAACAGGACATTTTAACCATTTGAAACCTGATTCCTTTGTCTTCCAGTCTGCTACCTAGCAACGTACAGGCTAAAACAAATAAAACTATAATTTTATGTATTGTTTTGTATGGGTTCACATTTACGTCTCATCTCTCATATTGG
>NW_019750266.1:0-218 GCF_002891405.2 Cryptotermes secundus | reverse complement strand
TGCCCGATTACCCAACCAGTTAAAGCACTGTGTAAGATAGTGATGTTAACTTGTCTGATTAATCTGAAAGTAGCAGACAGGACATTTTAACCCTCTGAAACCTGATTCTTTTGTCTTCCAGTCTGCTACCTAGCAACGTACAGACTAAAACAAACAAAACTATAATTTTATGCATTGTTTTGTATGGGTTCACATTTACGTCTCATCTCTCATATTGG
>NW_019750265.1:0-218 GCF_002891405.2 Cryptotermes secundus | reverse complement strand
GAGGAGCTCTTTCAAGCAAATAGTGGCTCTGGTCTAGGAAACTGAGATTAACGGCCATGAGGATCTGTTGCATTGACCACATGACAACCCCTATCCGCAAAAAGTTGCCACTGACTGTGCTGACAAGTGGTGGCTGCTCGGTCAGTATAGTTCACTTACGGACTACAGGCCAAGGAGTTTTTTTTTTTTTTTTTTTTTTTTTTTTTTTTTTTTTTTTT
>NW_019750264.1:0-218 GCF_002891405.2 Cryptotermes secundus | reverse complement strand
CAAGGTGTAATATAAATGCGCCTATTAGGGCCCCATTGTTAAACTTATATGTAGACGTACTCATAAGAAAATGGTACATTTGAATGAAACAATGTTTGTATAAGTAATATTGAGTTTAGTTCCCTCTTCTGCTGACGACCAGACGGCTCGGAGAATTCTTTGTATCTTGGTACATAAACCAAAAACAACTGGAGAATGTGAAATGTTTTAAATATTTG
>NW_019750263.1:0-218 GCF_002891405.2 Cryptotermes secundus | reverse complement strand
TGCCCTCTTCCTTATAGCCATCATTGTTGCTCCTGGCATTGAGTATAGTAGCATACACACGCTTTGCTTCACGAGCCTTTTGAAGGAAGATTGCACAAATGGCCTCACTCCGCACATAGCCATTAGCTGTGTACATGACAAAATCAGCATGAGATCAAATATTTTTTCAACAGTTGTCAGACAGCTTTGGTATTTATATTCATGGAAAACTTGTACTC
>NW_019750262.1:0-218 GCF_002891405.2 Cryptotermes secundus | reverse complement strand
CAGTCACCATTTCAAAGAACTGGAGAATTTGTTGGTCACATGGTTTAAAGAAGTGAGAGGTAGCAGTGCAGCAATCAGTGCAACACTGCTGAGATAAAAAGCTCTACACATTGGCGCAAGGTTGGGCATTGATGATTTTAAAGCATCTAATTCTTACAGCGACAGTTTCAAGCAGTGACACAGCGTTGTGTACAAAACTGTGTCAGGAAAGTGTAATG
>NW_019750261.1:0-218 GCF_002891405.2 Cryptotermes secundus | reverse complement strand
ACATCTATATGTGTATTTCCGTCATTTTTGTAAGAGTCTGGAATGTGGTCTCTTACTTTCAGGATACAATAAATTGTAAGCATCTGAAATCAAATTCATACATGGACCCAGGGAATTTAAAGTGGGAAACTGAAATCATTACATAATGTGGAACTTCAGGATTTACACAAGTCACATAATGATGCTAGGGTGGTGATAAGATTGTCAGTGTTACAGTG
>NW_019750260.1:0-218 GCF_002891405.2 Cryptotermes secundus | reverse complement strand
TACTTATTTCTTCCTAATGCTTCTTGTTTTCTCAGGTTCTCCATGACTTATCTGATGGCCAATTCGCCAAATTATAACCTGCTCATTCTAATATATGTTCACAACGTCGTGCTTAGGGCGGTTCACTCTTAAGAGTATTCCTAGATATTTCTGGCTACAAAATGGAGAAGAGCGTAATCTTGACACTCAGACACTTCTCCACAAAGAACAAGTCAGTG
>NW_019750259.1:0-218 GCF_002891405.2 Cryptotermes secundus | reverse complement strand
AAGGCATGGCCAAACAAGTCCCTCAATGAAGTGACTAGGGAATTCTAAATAATTTTTAAAATTTTAACACATTTTCTTCACAATTAAATTTCACAATCATAAGCACACTTAGCTGCACTTGATACTCTATATTTACAGTGTGTCCACAAAGTCCCTTCGGGGTTCTGAAAAAGTGTGGCGCGCAAACAAATTGAGCTAGCCACGTGCGGTTTGCGGCA
>NW_019750258.1:0-218 GCF_002891405.2 Cryptotermes secundus | reverse complement strand
GGACTTCTGGATCTGTAGCTAAGAACTCTGACCACTACAACACAGAGGCTGTCAAGTAAAGGTCCTCACGCCCCAGAAATCAGTAATCGTTTATTCCATTTCGAATCTCGATCGGGTGGCTGCAGTTTTCGTGTTTTTCCTCATTCCCTCTATGTAAATGGCGGTATGCCTTCCGATTTTTTCCAATTCATCATTCATATAATCTTAGTAACTTAGTG
>NW_019750257.1:0-218 GCF_002891405.2 Cryptotermes secundus | reverse complement strand
TAAAAATGATTTAAAAATTATCTTTCAAAATGTTATATAAGTTGCAAATAGTTTCGTGTTTGTTTCTGCAGCAGACCTCGCATATGTTTCGCCGATTTTTCTACTGTTTGCTGCATTGACTTGCTGTGTTAGTATCGTAATGTTAACACTTTCCCAGAGAATAAACCCCTCTTCTTTCATATTGTCGGGAGCCAGTATATTATGCGGCAACATTACGT
>NW_019750256.1:0-218 GCF_002891405.2 Cryptotermes secundus | reverse complement strand
TGCTACCATCTTCAGGGTAGATATACATATAAGGTAAGCAAGAAAGGAGTAAAAAGCACGGCAGAGCTCTGATTACCACTTGCTTCTTGTTGGTGTCCTGCTTCGATTAATATTCTATCCTGAAAATGAAGGCAGTAGGTCCTCTGAAAAAGACTTCTACCAGACTACACGGCGTTACATCTCACCGCTATGAGAACATCACATCCGCCAAGTTATTG
>NW_019750255.1:0-218 GCF_002891405.2 Cryptotermes secundus | reverse complement strand
TCAGGTACTGATGTTTGTAACATGTGTGATACACAATCTTCTATGTGTTTATGACCATTTTAGATAAGGTGAAGTTGCCGCTGTGCTTGATTAAGCAAACACTGCACTGTGATGATGAAAAGGTGCCGTCAGTCAACTTTCATCACTTCAGCACTAATGGACCACTTTTATCTCCAGGGAAAGGGCCCGTGGTACCCACTGCATAGGAAGCCGATTTG
>NW_019750254.1:0-218 GCF_002891405.2 Cryptotermes secundus | reverse complement strand
AAGCTAGCAACGCAAAGCTGGCAAAGTTGCAACGCAAACTGGCAATCTAGCAACGCAAACATGGCAAGCTAGCAAAGCATTACTGGCAAGATAGCAACGCAAAGATAGCAAGCTAGCAACGAAAAGAAAGCAAGATAGAACGCAAAGCTAGCAAGCTAGCAATGGATTGCTACCAAGCTAGCAACGCAAATCTAACAAGCTAGCTAGGCAAAGCTACT
>NW_019750253.1:0-218 GCF_002891405.2 Cryptotermes secundus | reverse complement strand
AGCAACGCAAAGCTAGCAAGCTAGCAAAGTAAATCTAGCAAGATACAACGGCAAGCTAGCAAGTTACCAACGCAAATCTAGCAATCAAGCAAGTTAGCAACCAAAGCTAGCAAGCCAGCAAAGCCAGGCTAGCAACCTAGCAATGCAATGCTAGCAAGTTAGCAATTCAAAGAGAGCAAGCTAGCAAATCAAAGCTAGCAACGAATATCCAGTCAGCT
>NW_019750252.1:0-218 GCF_002891405.2 Cryptotermes secundus | reverse complement strand
CCCTATGGGCCTCCACGGCCTGTTACAGGGATAGCTTTACAGTTTAAGTAAATGTAATGCTTTGGGTTTCTGGACTCTGTTATTCTGTTTATGTTCCCAAGCTAAAGCAACTTTTCAGAGTGTGGGATGGAGGATGTCACCTACTCAAAACGATACTTATAAAAAGAGCTAAGCTCAATCGTAGCATTCGGGTGAAAGCTCAGTGACTGAGATTAGCT
>NW_019750251.1:0-218 GCF_002891405.2 Cryptotermes secundus | reverse complement strand
GGGTGCTGCCTGGTGCCCCAAGGGAATCATTCACAACATTGGCTAAGTTCCACCCCAGTGCCACGCAGCCCTTGGCACAATGCCTCACACCTTGGCTTAGGTGGTGTGACCCTGTTGTGAATAAATCCTCATGAGCCTCCAGGACCAAAAGTTCATGCTTGGTGGGAGGGAGGTATCCCAGGTGATTAGCAGGAGTGCGATGCTAGTTAGCCATGTGG
>NW_019750250.1:0-218 GCF_002891405.2 Cryptotermes secundus | reverse complement strand
GAAAGCGGATAACAGCGCGAATTTTGCAGCTGACAGTATTATCAGTTGCAGGGCACGTAATGACGCACTTCGTATAGACAAGAACAAACACTAGATGACCAGTTATGAGATGGTTTAAAAGGGAAGGAGTCATATGACACTACCTCGCATGCACGAGCTCTGCACTGCTTGTACATTAATTGCCTAAAATACACGGAAGTTACTTTCAGAATAGCCCT
>NW_019750249.1:0-218 GCF_002891405.2 Cryptotermes secundus | reverse complement strand
CCTGCTTCTCCTTAACATCGTCTCTTCCTGCTTCTCTTTAACATCTTCTTTCCCTTCTTCTCATTAACATCTTCTTTCCCTCCTTCTCTTTAACATCTTCTTTCCCTCCTTCTCTTTAACGTCTTCTTTCCTTTCTTCTCTTTAACATATTCTTTCCATGCTTCTGTTTAACATCTTTCCCTACTTCTCTTTAACATCTTCTTTCCTTGCTTCTCTTT
>NW_019750248.1:0-218 GCF_002891405.2 Cryptotermes secundus | reverse complement strand
ATGTTATAAATATTCCTCACACTTTTTAAATTTTCTGAAATGCCCTTCACATATGGGATATGCACAGAACCTATAAGCTTCTCCTCTTTATTTGGATGGCCGCTACCCTTGCAATTAATAAGCAAGTCAATGAAACCTTGGGGATAACCTCTGAGAGGAATACCAGGCCTCAAGTCATCATCATCACCGGCACGACAGCCCTTTGTGAGCCCTGGCCT
>NW_019750247.1:0-218 GCF_002891405.2 Cryptotermes secundus | reverse complement strand
TTTTTTTGTATTAACACTGTTTGTAGCTCAGGCTCTATAGTGTCAAATTCTAGGATGATTACAAAGAGAGGAGGTGGAAAGAAGCAGTTGTTATGACCTAAAATGAGGAACAATACTGACGCTTGCTTGGAAAGGTCCTCAGAATAGCTGGTCTCTGGGCCAAGATTTGAACCCAATATCTTTTGAATACAAAGCAGGAGTCTCCCCATTCAAATGTA
>NW_019750246.1:0-218 GCF_002891405.2 Cryptotermes secundus | reverse complement strand
TCTCCTCCTTATGCAGTTTCTTCCAACCTCTGGTCACTTCATCTCTCTTTGGTCTAACAGAACATAATTCATAGTACCGAATGCAGTGGTCCTTACATGTAGCCACTAGAGCACTGTGGCTTGCTGCAATGATTGATAAGCCTGAGTTCCCCCATCAGAAGCATTTATATTTACAGGGCTTAGGGAAAACGAGGTTTCCTTCACTGCAAAAGTTCGTA
>NW_019750245.1:0-218 GCF_002891405.2 Cryptotermes secundus | reverse complement strand
CAGAAAGCAGGTTCCTTCAACCCAGCATCTTACACATCTGATGATGGCCAGATAGGCCGAAACATGTATTGGTATACATTAAAGAGAAGAAGTCTGAACATAATATGCGGACGAAGCTGCACAAAGACGGCAAGAAGTGGGGACACAAAGTTAGACCGTGTGGTGGTATTACCTTCCCTGTAGATAAATTTACATCGTTTGTTTTGCGATACTTCACT
>NW_019750244.1:0-218 GCF_002891405.2 Cryptotermes secundus | reverse complement strand
TACTTCTCAGAAAATCTGGTAGAGCCGGGAATATAACCCGCGACCTCTGGATCTGTAGCCACAACTCTGACCACTAGACCACAGAGGAGTTCAAAATATACTCGCACACTAATTTAATATATTTTGTTTTTACTTTAGACATGTTATCGACAGTGAAAGCCTCAGTAAGACAGGTACACTGAAAGCAGTAGGAAGAGAAGTAGCAACGTGTAACTGGC
>NW_019750243.1:0-218 GCF_002891405.2 Cryptotermes secundus | reverse complement strand
CGAGTCTTCCTAGGAGACATCTCTGCTCGATGGACGAAACATTTTGAAGACATGTACTGTAACTAGCATCTGCTCTAATAGTATTCGTATGGCTCCTAGTCTTGGCTGAGAGGTTAGAAAATTGTCTTTCATATGGCGCTTGTCCATTGTGTTCAGACTGTGAACAGATGAAATTATTCGATTATATCCTTCATAATTTGTAATGAAGTCCACTAATG
>NW_019750242.1:0-218 GCF_002891405.2 Cryptotermes secundus | reverse complement strand
GAAGATAAGAGCAGAGCTACTTGTAGAAACATGGAGTGTTTCAGATGTACTCAGAAAATGGGCAATGTCCCACGTAATACTGGTGTGAAATCGATTCTTAGGGATTACAGGTAGAATAGGGTCTAGTGGCCGAGTGCTGTCATTATGATAGACTCAAGAATGCATGAAAGGCAGTGAATGTCTTTATCAGATGAGCTATAATCAATTTCCAGAGGACT
>NW_019750241.1:0-218 GCF_002891405.2 Cryptotermes secundus | reverse complement strand
GCTAGCTTGCTAGCTTTGCGTTGCTAGTTTGTTAGCTTTGCGTTGGTACCTTTGCTAGCTTGGCGTTGCTAGTTTGCTAGCTTTGCGTTTCTTGCTTGCTTGCTTTGCCTTTTTTTTCTTGCTAGATTTCGTTGCTAGCTTCCTAGATATGTTTTGCTAGATTGCTATTTATGCGTTGCTAGCTTGCAAGCTTTGCGTTGCTTGCTTGCTTGCTTGCT
>NW_019750240.1:0-218 GCF_002891405.2 Cryptotermes secundus | reverse complement strand
TTGCGTTGCTAGCTTGCTAGTTTGCGTTGCTAGCTTGATAGTTTTCGGTTGCTAGCTGGCTAGATTTGCGTAGCTTGCTTGCTTTGCGTTTCTTGCTAGCTAACTAGCATGCTAGCATTTCGTTGCTAGATTGCTAGCTTTGCGTTGCTACTTTGCCAGTTGTGCGTTGCTAGCTTGCCAGGTGTGCGTTGCTATCTTTACAGCTTTGCGTTGCTTGC
>NW_019750239.1:0-218 GCF_002891405.2 Cryptotermes secundus | reverse complement strand
TGCCTCTCTATGTAAATCCTGAGGTTCTAGCTGCATTAGGCTACGGCCACTTCCTTCCCGATGCTTTCCAACTGAACATTCCTGAGTCAAGCGTCATATAACGCTAAGTAACCTCGATAATAAGAATGCTTGGAGCTACACCTCCGACACATGTCCATAGCATGGTTCTTAAGTAAGCACAGTGACAATGTTATTGAAACGAGATAACTCACTATACT
>NW_019750238.1:0-218 GCF_002891405.2 Cryptotermes secundus | reverse complement strand
TGCCTCTCTATGTAAATCCTGAGGTTCTAGCTGCATTAGGCTACGACCAATTCCTTCCAGATGCTTTCCAACTGAACATTCCTGAGTCAACCATCATATAACGCTAAGTAACCTAGATAATAAGAATGCTTGGAGCTACACCTCCGATACATGTCCATAGCATGGTTCTTAATTAAGCACAGTGACAATGTTATTGAAACGAGATAACTCACTATACT
>NW_019750237.1:0-218 GCF_002891405.2 Cryptotermes secundus | reverse complement strand
GGATGAGTCTTTCTTTTGCGTATGTTGCTGGCCCTTGCCAGCGCAATCTCTCTCGGATCCTAGTCCCTTTGGACTCAGGACCTTATTTTACCGTGTCAGATTTGAGACTTCCCGTTTCATCTCCTCCTATGACTCGCAGGTTTACTGTGGAGGTATTCATCCCCGCCTCCACACAGATATATAGTTATAGCTAATAAATAGTCAGAGTCAGAGTTACT
>NW_019750236.1:0-218 GCF_002891405.2 Cryptotermes secundus | reverse complement strand
CTTTACGTTGGTAGCTTGCTAGATTTGCGTATATAGCTTGCTAGCTTTTCAATGCTCTCTTGCTAATTTTGCGTTGCTTGCATGCTTGCTTGTCTGCTTTAGAGTTTCTTGCTAGCTAGCTTTTCGTTGCTTGCTTGCTAGATTTGCGTTGCTAGCTGCTAGCAATGCGTTAATAGATTGGTAATTTTGAGTTGCTCTCTTGCTGGCTTTGCTTTGCT
>NW_019750235.1:0-218 GCF_002891405.2 Cryptotermes secundus | reverse complement strand
AAGCTAGAAACTCAAAGCTAGCAAGAAAGAAACGCAAAGCTAGTAAGCTAGCAACTCAAAGCTACCAAGATAGAAACGCAAAACTATCAAAATGGCAACGAAAAACAAGCAAGCTAGCAACGAAAAACTAGCAAGCTAGCTACGCAAATTTAGCAATCTAGCATTCTAGCAACGAAAATCTAGCAAGCTAGCGACGCCAAGCTAGCAAGTTAGCAACG
>NW_019750234.1:0-218 GCF_002891405.2 Cryptotermes secundus | reverse complement strand
GATGAAATGAATGTGAAGTTGAGAAAGTTGGTAGTGGACATGAGATGAGATGAGAATTGTGAAGACACTGAACCTGAGGCAGGTGACAATAATGGTAAACAGACTAGTGAAGCTAATAACTTTCATATATACCATATTGTCTAACATTTTTTACAGTAAGATAATGAACTCATAACATTACTTTTTCCAGACACGTATTTCCTAGTGTGTAGTCATCT
>NW_019750233.1:0-218 GCF_002891405.2 Cryptotermes secundus | reverse complement strand
GACTTGCTACTGAAAATATATTCAGGAAAGTTATAAAATGGACTTCGCGCATCTTTTTAAGCAAAACACTAACACGCACTGTTCACGTAAACGTAGAAATTTTTATGTTAGCTGTCTGCAGAGGAGTATGTACCCTCTCGCGACCGAGTTTCTAGATCTGAAATGCTTTGACTTTAAATCTCTTTCAAAATGGCCTTGATGTTCGACGTGAGGCCTAC
>NW_019750232.1:0-218 GCF_002891405.2 Cryptotermes secundus | reverse complement strand
GTACAATATGCCAGAAGTGGCCGCAGCAGAAGGGACTTAGTCCCATCCCACTAGCAATAAAGAAAACGGTATCTACGTTAAACCTCACTGTGAACAATTTTCCTGTCCCTTTAAACCAGCTCTTGTTACCACACGTTAACTAGGAGAGTGGAAATAACATGAGCGTATAGGGGACTGTACAGTTGGGACGGCGGATTTTGGCCGGTGGATCTCTGATG
>NW_019750231.1:0-218 GCF_002891405.2 Cryptotermes secundus | reverse complement strand
CTACGCATTGCCTAGCAATAGTCGCTGCACGGACTCGTCTGTTGCATGACATCACAGCCTAGTGGGGAGGAGTGTTTACCGAGTGTTGCGTAATGATGGGAGAAGTGGGGGTTCGTGACGTCACTCGTGGAAACGCAGCGTCCATATGACCCCTACTTCCTGTTGCGCCATCCACGTCACAATATGTTTCTTATCATAGAATATAAAGTACTATAATG
>NW_019750230.1:0-218 GCF_002891405.2 Cryptotermes secundus | reverse complement strand
GGATGGGGTGAGACTGAGTCCACTTGCTACGTCGGACACTAACTGACCTAATGTATCAGCCCCAGATGATGGATGATGATGGATGTGGAGCAGTTTGTGGAATGAAAATTGGCAGGGGAAAAGGAAATACTCGGAGAAATCCTGCCCCACTGTCACACTGTCCACCACAAATCCCACATGTCCTAACCTGGCCTCGAACCCGGGCCGCTACGGTAGGA
>NW_019750229.1:0-218 GCF_002891405.2 Cryptotermes secundus | reverse complement strand
TTGGCAAAAAATGTGCGGCCTATACGTGCGTAAATACGGTATTTCATAAATTAGCAGAGACGCAATTATTTCACATAAAGTTGTTCCTGTACCTAACTAATTAAGAACTATGCCATGAAGGCGTATGTGAGAGTGGACGTATAGATCCACATTTTCTTGTCCACGGCACTAGTTAGAGGTGAATGGTTAGCTTCACGTTCCGGTCGCTTTAACCTTAG
>NW_019750228.1:0-218 GCF_002891405.2 Cryptotermes secundus | reverse complement strand
TCAGCTTAGGATTCAAACCAGGTCCTTCTCGTACGCAAGTGAAACTCATTAGCTACCACTAAACAAATTATTCATCATCAGGAGTGATTTGTATCATTGTTGTCTTTAGAAAGTTAAGAAATATATTCTCAGTATACGGTCGGGACCTAAGTCTCAAACACGCGGGACTTCCCTTCCGAAAGGTAAAGGTATAGTTGTCTCTGTGCTTAATTACGCAT
>NW_019750227.1:0-218 GCF_002891405.2 Cryptotermes secundus | reverse complement strand
TGACATAAATTTCCCTAATATAAAGTAGAAATCATCAACAATTTTAGAATATTCCATTTGAGAAGAAGAAATCTTTCACGTATTTTGTGCAAATCCCTATATTGACGTGAAATTATCAAAAAAATTTCTGAAAATTTTTCATAAATTATGTTTATTTTGTTCAAAATTACTTTATAATTTTAAATAATTTTGAATGAATGAAAATTTTATTAAAATAG
>NW_019750226.1:0-218 GCF_002891405.2 Cryptotermes secundus | reverse complement strand
GATCTGTAATGACTTATGCTAGTCCCGCCTGGGAATTCGCGGCACCCTCATCTAGTGAAATTGCAACGCCTGCAAAAGAAGGTTCTCCGCCCCATTGGCAATTTTCCAAGCCACACACTGGTTCGCGATTTGCACACTGCTTTCAAAATTCCTTACGTATATGATTATATACCAAATTATGCAGGAAAAAAGCGGAAGTCATACAAAATCATGATAAT
>NW_019750225.1:0-218 GCF_002891405.2 Cryptotermes secundus | reverse complement strand
GTTGCTAGCTTGCTTTCCTTTGCTAGCTTCTTAGCTTGCTAGATACGCGTTGGTAGCTTGCTAGCTTGGCATTTCTAGCATCATAACTTTGAGTTGCTAGATTGCTAGCTTTGCGTTGTTAGCTTGCTAGCTTTGCTTTCCTAACTTGCTAGCTTTGGTTACTATCTTGGTAAATTTGCGTTGCTAGCTTGCTAGATTTGCGTTGCCTGCTTGATAGG
>NW_019750224.1:0-218 GCF_002891405.2 Cryptotermes secundus | reverse complement strand
CTCAATTATCATCACGAGGCCGAGTGCACCCCGTTCCAGACCCACCGCTTCTCAGAAAAAATCTGGTAGCACAGGAAATCGAACCCGGACTTTTGGATCTGTAGCCAAGAACGCTGACCACTAGGCCACAGATGCGGTCGATGCCAAACAAACGATGGTTTAACTTGGATTTGGGACTGCACTCATAGATTTAGTATGCCAGAAATAAAAATGAAAAT
>NW_019750223.1:0-218 GCF_002891405.2 Cryptotermes secundus | reverse complement strand
ACTAGTGTCATCAGAAAATATTATGGGTACTGATGAGTTGTTTAGAGTAGGAGAGAGGTCATTTATACAAAACTGGAAAAGCAACAGCCCTAAAATTGTTCCCCAGTCTGAATTGGTATTTTGGGTTAAATCTATTGAATTTATTTCAATCTTCTATTCCTTCTCTGTTAGGTAGGATCTGAACAAATATGCTGTTCCTCCTTAATTACAAATAAATT
>NW_019750222.1:0-218 GCF_002891405.2 Cryptotermes secundus | reverse complement strand
CACTGAAACAAAAGATGCTCGTAAAGATAGTCAGACGTCCCAAAATGAAGATGTAGCAGTACTGTGGAATCAAGGGGTACAAATAGGCCAATCATAATAAAATTAAAGCAAGCTGGAGAATTGTTTTGTCCGCATCTTTCGTCTCCAAAACTGCTAAATGAACTGCATTGATATTTGATATTCGAGTCTACATCAAAAGTAGTTGGACAAATTTATTT
>NW_019750221.1:0-218 GCF_002891405.2 Cryptotermes secundus | reverse complement strand
GACTAAACATCATTTCGATCAAATATATAAATTTAACACTTTAGAAGTGTATAACTTTAAATTTTAATCCATTTTATTCTATTTATTTTAATCTAGGACATAACCACACACTACAAGGTGCGTGCGTTTATCACTAATATACATTAGTCTAAAAAGTTGGATTGAATATAATAATGATTGCATCAAATCGTAATGTGTGTCCATATTAAGAGAGTTCA
>NW_019750220.1:0-218 GCF_002891405.2 Cryptotermes secundus | reverse complement strand
GATAATGAGAATAATCAACCGATTTTGGGAATGTGGATCAGTTTCGGATAGGAACAGATCTGGGAGACCGGCCATTTTGACTGAGGATAAAATGGCTGACGTGGAGAAAATGTTGCAGCGTTCCTCTTCATAAAGCCTGAGGAGACTATCAGCACAATCAGAGATTTCGTACAGAAGTGCTCACAAAGTGATGAAGTTACACCTTTGTGCATATCGTG
>NW_019750219.1:0-218 GCF_002891405.2 Cryptotermes secundus | reverse complement strand
GGAAAGTGGGAGACCTTACTCAAGTGCCCCAGTGTGACGGGGAAGGTAAGTATAATTATAATATTTATAATTACGTAACAAAGTTGAGTCTTCCATCAGAATAGGAAAACTTAACCGTACCCAGAAGTCCGATAAAAATTGGGAAACAGCATTTAGGCTCTATTCTTACTGGTTCAAGTAAGAAGTCGAACACGCTGTGAAATAAGCGGATCTCGAAA
>NW_019750218.1:0-218 GCF_002891405.2 Cryptotermes secundus | reverse complement strand
GGTACATCATCCCCCTCCCCCTCAGAGGCCGATTCCGAGGGTATTAAACTGGGCACAGCAACTTCTTTGTGCTGCTGTGCCTCAGGATCTTGCAGAAACCTAACAGTTCCCTGTGAGAGTCCTGTGTATACCCTATATCCATTTCCCATGATAACAGGTAGGGAATCCCGGTCTATAAGGAGGATCAGTCTCTGCCATTTCGGTTCAGATTTCCTATC
>NW_019750217.1:0-218 GCF_002891405.2 Cryptotermes secundus | reverse complement strand
AGTGGTCAGCTTCACGCCCCGGCCTCTTTAATCCCGAGGGAAGAGCTTATGGTATCCATTGGGTAGAAGATTGGATGGGCCTCAGAGCCGGTCTGGACGACATGGAGAAAAAAAATTCTTGCCCCACCGGGACTCGAACTCTAACTCCTTTGTCGTCTAGCCCGTAGCCAGTCGCTATCCCGGCTTCCCGTGTTCTTAGCGCGGCAGTATGGATTTCT
>NW_019750216.1:0-218 GCF_002891405.2 Cryptotermes secundus | reverse complement strand
CTCCGTTTTTGAAGATTCAGAGGTCCTGCGAAAATTTGGGAACGCTTCGTTGCCATCCTCCTAATCTCCGGAGTGGCTGGATTTTGAAAATAGTGGGGAGGGGTTCGATAGAGTTTCCCATTCCTCCAATGGTCAGCTGTTTCGCGGGGAAAGTTGAGTTCACGCGCTTTCACGGTCTTTCTTACCCGGGGTGAAGCGAGGGGGTTCAATCTCACGGT
>NW_019750215.1:0-218 GCF_002891405.2 Cryptotermes secundus | reverse complement strand
CCTCACACACCTTAATTTAGTCAACCTGATAATATGAGGGAAGAACACAAGTATGAGGTTTCTCGTTGTGAAGTGCGATCTGTTCAGTGTCTCCCTTTCGGATCCAAAATACTGTGTTCTCAGCGCCGTGATGGCAAATACGCTGTCATTGTATGTTGTGTTCCTTCCCTTCTTAGCAGAATGAGTTTTGGGTGTGGGGTTCACCTGGGGGTTGTGAT
>NW_019750214.1:0-218 GCF_002891405.2 Cryptotermes secundus | reverse complement strand
TTCTGGGATGTCCGACGTTTCAGAGGAATGCGATTCCTCCATCTTTAGAATCGAAGAGTAAGCCAAGCAAGAAACCAGTAGGAATATCGGGAATGTGATTGAACGTTTACCAGACTACACGGTGTTACATCCCAGAAGATCTTAGGCCCCCATACACACACAGTTTGGCCTCACGTTCGGCCTGCACAGTTCAAGGCTGAAAGGCAAAACTGATGTGT
>NW_019750213.1:0-218 GCF_002891405.2 Cryptotermes secundus | reverse complement strand
TGGAATAAAGCACCCATCTGTGGCTCACGACCAGATTTTCATTACTGTCAGACAGTTACGAGGACGGGTCTGTCGTTTACAATTAATGCTGGTCCTCGTCAGCGCAGTCATTCTCAGGTCCGAGTCCCATTGGATTCGTGTCCATATTTTACTGTCTCAGATTCGAGACTTCATTTTTTCGTCGCCTCCTTCTACTCGCAAGGCTACGGTGGAGGTAT
>NW_019750212.1:0-218 GCF_002891405.2 Cryptotermes secundus | reverse complement strand
GTAACAAAAATCATATCATAACTTTCCGCCAAAAATACTTGGCCACGTTCTTTTAGAGTTACTACACCCCACTGATGCGCCCACACCCTTGGTTCCTTCAATCATCAGCATAGGCAAAACAGCCCGTTTTGGAGCCATAACCTTCCTTAGCAAATTCTTCCAGATTTGTCTATTTCTGGCTATGTTTCTGCAGTTTCTGTCCCTCAGAAATTTAATAT
>NW_019750211.1:0-218 GCF_002891405.2 Cryptotermes secundus | reverse complement strand
TTCTTTGCCGCGGAGAGGTGTTTACGATATCATTGCCTAGCAACATCGTTTCGGGGAAACAATATTTTCCGGCATGTGTGACTAGACACAGGTTTTGGATTTGTAATTGGTGTAGTAGGATACTAATTACTCTTAACAATAAGCAATAATATATATATAATATATATAATAATATATATAATATATATATAATATAATATATATAATAACAATATTAT
>NW_019750210.1:0-218 GCF_002891405.2 Cryptotermes secundus | reverse complement strand
TGAATAATATTAACATGGATCTTAAAGTAACAGGATGTAAGGATATGGACTGGTCTTGTTTGGCTCAGGCTAGGATACAGTGACAAGCTTTTGGGAACATTTTAATGTATGCATGCGTGCGTGTGTGTGTGTGTGCGCGCGCGCGCGTGCTTGCGCGTGCGTGTGTGTGTGCGTGCCATCTCACATAATCTTCTATGCAATTATATACATTATGTTAT
>NW_019750209.1:0-218 GCF_002891405.2 Cryptotermes secundus | reverse complement strand
GAGTTGTTTCCTGCTGTGCAGTAACTGCGGCAATGGTTGCCTCACACGCACTCCTCTCCCACGTCACCGTGGGGGAGGGGGCGGAGTGTTGACTGGCCTCTTACCGTAGTAGCGACAGCACTCCGATGCCACCAAGTCACTGCTGGCAGGGGAGGGTATGTCCTCCATAGCGTAATGCATCACACTGCTCCCTCCTTAAGACTGTTCGTCCCAAATAG
>NW_019750208.1:0-218 GCF_002891405.2 Cryptotermes secundus | reverse complement strand
CTCCTTGGACGAGTGATCAGCTCGTCACAAGGCCTCTACTTAAACACAGGACAACATAAACACAGAATTAACACATACAATTAGCAAACATCTATTCTTTATTTTGAATTGTCTCATTTTGATCCGCTGCACTATCAAGTTAGAAAGTTAACAGAATTTTCCGTCCAGTGGCCTCTATAACCGCACTGGACGGAAAATTCTGTTAACTTTCTATCTAT
>NW_019750207.1:0-218 GCF_002891405.2 Cryptotermes secundus | reverse complement strand
TAGCAACGGACAATTTGCAAGATAACAACGCAAAGCTAGCATGCTAGAAACGCAAAACTGGCAAGCTAGCTTGCTAGCAACGCAAAACTAGGAATTTAGCAACGCAAAGCTAGCAAGCGAGCAACGAAAACCTAGTGAGCTATCAAAGAAAATCTCGTAAGATAGCAACGCAAAGCTAGCAATATAGCAACGCAATTCTAGCAATCTAGCAAGCTAGC
>NW_019750206.1:0-218 GCF_002891405.2 Cryptotermes secundus | reverse complement strand
CACTTAACTCCTATCTTCACAGCATCCCGTGCAAAACCCAGCTCCCAACTGACAGCTGACAACTAACTGGGTCGCCCCAATTGTCTTCTTTTAACCCCTTTGCACGGACCGGGTAGAAAACATCGTTTCCGACAGTAACTTTATTATTGTGTTCGTATTCATTGCCGCATGAACGTGTTTACCGATTCGTTGCCTAGAAACGGGTTGCATAACAAAGT
>NW_019750205.1:0-218 GCF_002891405.2 Cryptotermes secundus | reverse complement strand
TAACTAACGGAGGAGAACTTCAGTAACAACAAACGGATGCGTGGTATGATTCAAAACGGTGTGCTGAGTAGTCACACTATGTTACTGGAATGGTGCGCATCATTGTAATTTCATTGTATTGAGAAACACATTGGCACATGGAACAGCAATACTGCTGGAAGATATGGAGGCTTGAAGTAAAGTGGAATGATGTAGCTCTCGCGTCTAATTCAATGGAT
>NW_019750204.1:0-218 GCF_002891405.2 Cryptotermes secundus | reverse complement strand
CAGGAGTCGGGTTAGAGCAGTCGGTATAGCGACTGGCTACAGGTTGAACGACCGAGGGATCGAAGTTCGAGTTCCGGGAGGGTCAAGAATATTCTCTTCTCCATGTCGTTTAGACCGGCTCTGGGGCCAACCCAGCCTCCTGTCCAATGTTTACCTTGGACACTTTCCCCGGGGTAAAGCGGCAGGGGCGTGAAGCTGGCAGCTCACCTCCAGTTAGT
>NW_019750203.1:0-218 GCF_002891405.2 Cryptotermes secundus | reverse complement strand
CTAGCTTTGCGTTGCTAGCTTGCTAGGTTTGCTTTGCTAGCTTGCGTGCTTTGCGTTTATTTCTTGATATTTTTTGTTGCTAGCTGGTTAATATTGCGTTGCTAGATTGTTACCATTGCGTTGCTTGCTTTCAAGCTTGTTTTGCATTCCTTGCTTGCTAGCATTCGTTGCTAGCTTGCTAGCTATGCGATTCTAGCTTGCCAACATTGCGTTGCTAT
>NW_019750202.1:0-218 GCF_002891405.2 Cryptotermes secundus | reverse complement strand
GACAAATATTAATATTAAAAATAAAGGTAAAGTTGTCCGTGTTTAACTAATTAACCACTACGCCATGAAGACGTATGGGAGAGTCGATATATAGATCCACATTTTCCTGACCTCGGCAATAGCTTCACGCCCCGGGGATAGAGCTCCCGGTACCCTCTGGATAGGAGGTTGGATGGACACCAGAGCCGGTCTGGACAACGTGAAGAAAAAATACTTGA
>NW_019750201.1:0-217 GCF_002891405.2 Cryptotermes secundus | reverse complement strand
GGAATGTGCCGCTTACAAATTAATGGTAGAAAAGTACGCGAGTGAGGAACCAGTTTGAGCAGGTGCCTGCAGTCTGAGTCCGACTGAAGCTCAGTAGCTAGGTAGACGAACAGAGAGAGATAGGTAGGTAGATATATAGGTAGACAGATAAGTGGAGAGCTAGTTAGCTAGGCTGACAGATAGATAGATAGATAGATAGATAGATAGATAGATAGAT
>NW_019750200.1:0-218 GCF_002891405.2 Cryptotermes secundus | reverse complement strand
CCGATAAAACACTGCTCGGTCGTTCGTGGCCTACTATATAACTAATGTTCATACAACCTGTTAACGCTGAAAATTCGTTGCTACGGTAACCGCAAACTGCCTAATATCAATGATAAGTTACACGTTTTTAAACACACATACAAACGCGAGCGTACTCTAGATGAAACATGTCTTGGGTCTACGTACGAACTCTGTTTAAGTGAAGGTTGCATGTAAAC
>NW_019750199.1:0-218 GCF_002891405.2 Cryptotermes secundus | reverse complement strand
GTGAATACAAGTTACTGCGTCAGGGTTGGCCAAATGCCCACAGGCATCACATAATAATGTTGCATAAATCAATTTTAGGTCTGCATGATCTGAGGTTCTTAACAGCGGTGGTTATGAACAGGACTGAAGCTAGAGACATACTTCTCCCAAACGCCCACTGACCTTAGTCACACCTAGCTGCGTTATATCCCCGAAAATACAACCTTTAAATCCTAGGT
>NW_019750198.1:0-218 GCF_002891405.2 Cryptotermes secundus | reverse complement strand
TATGTCCGGATAAAATGAGCATAAAATGTAATGTTTTCCCTGTGACTAATTTTAAACACGACGATATGAAGATGTATGGGGGTTGGATCTACAGCTCCACATATTCTTAACTCAGTACTAGATTCTACCATAGCTCAGGCCGTCTTCTCACAGTTGCGGCCCGGATTCGATCGCAGGTTCAATCATATGAAATTTGTGTTGAACAAATTGGAACTGGT
>NW_019750197.1:0-218 GCF_002891405.2 Cryptotermes secundus | reverse complement strand
CAGTTGGCTTTTACTGGACCACATGTTATAATCCAGAAGATAGAAATCTTCATAGTCGCCTTTTTCAAAGGTTAAATAGTATTTAAAATTCTTTATTTGTGCAATATTTTTGAGAGGCCGGGACCCATCAGGACTTCCTTGCTTCCTTCTGTATGTGAACGTCACACAATTCCATGAGTTGTAGTGGGCCATGAAAGTCTGTTAGAACAGGATTATAT
>NW_019750196.1:0-218 GCF_002891405.2 Cryptotermes secundus | reverse complement strand
CTATCTCCATATACAATTGGACTGATCCTTACCCCACTCACTTCAGCCCTAAAGATCGAGGTGGCACAACCTTCTGGAATACTGGTATCCACCTACAACACTACTCCATGATGCCTTAAACCAGAAGACCATAATCTGAAAGTACCAATATTACTGCAAGGTTAAAAAGCCAAGTTAAAAGTTTCTTCACTACAATTCTGTATCCATTCCATCTTCCA
>NW_019750195.1:0-218 GCF_002891405.2 Cryptotermes secundus | reverse complement strand
TACCTTGCTATTTTTCCGTTGCTAGCTTGCTAGCTTTGTGATGCTAGCTTGGTAACTTTGCGTTGTTATCTTGCTAGCTTTCCGTTACCATCTTGTTAGGTTTGCTTTGCTACCTTCATATCTTGGCGTTGTTAGATACGTATCTTTGCGTTGCTAGCTTGCTAGCTTGCTATATATTTCTTGCTAGCTTGCCAGCTTTGCGTTGTTATCTTGCCAGG
>NW_019750194.1:0-218 GCF_002891405.2 Cryptotermes secundus | reverse complement strand
CTGATCCCCCGTCCAAGGAATCCTACGGACTGTTTATAGGATAAAGAAACTAAAGTGAAACGAAACGTTTCATGAATGTCCTGTGATTTAGATGGAGCAACAGGAATACGAGTGAATGAATGAATAAAACACGTGAACTACAACACTGTTCTCTTGCTACAGTGCTTCAGCCAATTTCCTGGTGGCCCACTGCTCTGCTGTGAGAAACAAAACTTCCC
>NW_019750193.1:0-218 GCF_002891405.2 Cryptotermes secundus | reverse complement strand
TTTTTTTTCTTGCAGTACAAGGTCTCTGTATTCATGTCCCCCAGTGAGAGGGTGGCCCAGATATACCCCCAGGCACTGGGTTCCCTATTCGTTGCCTTCTACAACTTGCAGGGCTACAGTGGAGACAGTCTAACCTGCTCCCACACAGGACATGCCCTTGAATACTAAATTGCATTTTCACACATCCAAACATGCAGACATTAACAGTAAAGAATTGT
>NW_019750192.1:0-218 GCF_002891405.2 Cryptotermes secundus | reverse complement strand
TATTTCAAACTTTACGCATGAAGTGAGATTTTATTAATTTTTTTATGTCGCACTATATCATATTCGCATAAAATGCGACCGCACTCAGTTTTAAAGAGTAAGTTTTGCCTATGAATTAGGTAGCACACATACATTCCATTTTTTGAAGAAATCCAGTTCTCCCGTCTTAATAGAAGATCCACGCAACTGACTAAAATTTTGATGTGTGTTCCTTTATC
>NW_019750191.1:0-218 GCF_002891405.2 Cryptotermes secundus | reverse complement strand
CAATTTCTATTGACAAAAGACACCGTGGTCTAGAACCCCGTACCTTCCAAATTCTAAGCCAATGTCTTACCCACGTACCACCAGATTTATACAAATTAGTTACCTTCACCTTCCTCATATAGTACCACTTGCTTCCTACGTGCACAAATTTCTTATATTCTTTTTTCACAAAAATAGTCATGTGTTCCAACCACGTAACTTCTAAAACATACACTTTA
>NW_019750190.1:0-218 GCF_002891405.2 Cryptotermes secundus | reverse complement strand
TGTTCCCTTGGATTCCTTTCTTTGTTAGGTAGCTTTCCACCTTTTCTGAGGTCGTTCCTTGCTTCAGCTTCCCAATAAATAGCCAGGCTATTTTTTCTGCTGCTTGCAGGTCTTCTGCGGTTCCGGTGCCGATTAATGTTTTGGGTGGTGATCGTCGTTGCTGAGTGTTTCGTGGTTGCGGCTGATTGTTTCTTCCTTCCTCTGTGCTTGCTATTGTG
>NW_019750189.1:0-218 GCF_002891405.2 Cryptotermes secundus | reverse complement strand
TCTGCTTGTCTTACTCTTCAAACCCTGAAGATGGAAGCGTATATTCCTCTAAAACGCTGATGGCTCCTTCTGACTACATAGCATTACTCCACAGAACACAGCGCTCTTCATATTCAGTGCTGTGAGAACTTCAAATCCAACAAGGAAGACCAAGACATAATGGATAGTAGTACACACAGGAGATTAGAAGTGAATACAGAATTTTGGTTGGGAAACTT
>NW_019750188.1:0-218 GCF_002891405.2 Cryptotermes secundus | reverse complement strand
AGCTTGCTAGCTTTGAGTTGCTAGCTTGCTAGATTTGCGTTGCTATCTTGGTAGTTTCGTTGCTAGCTTTGTAGCTTTTCGTTACTCGCTTTCAAACTCTGCGTTGCTAGCTTGCAAAATTGCAAGATTTGCGTTGCTATGTTGCTATCCTTGCTTTGCTATCTTACTAGATATGCGTTGCTATCTAGATAGCTTTGCGTTGCTAACTTCCTAGAATT
>NW_019750187.1:0-217 GCF_002891405.2 Cryptotermes secundus | reverse complement strand
GATGATGATGATGATGATGATGATGATGTTCACCAGCCCGTTCAGTACTCTGTCCTCTCTGACCCCTTTGTGTCGGCTAAGGTACCATGGCGACCAAATCCACGAGGACCACGAGCGACCACAAGTGACCATAATCCCCACAAGTAGAATAGTCTTCCATCGTCGGTATCGGATATTAAGTTTATAATGAGAGTGTGTAAGTTTTGGGTATTAATTA
>NW_019750186.1:0-218 GCF_002891405.2 Cryptotermes secundus | reverse complement strand
ACATGAAGGAGAATTTCATACTTTGTATCGGCAACTGCGGCAACACGAAGAACGATTCTGTATTTACTTTCGAATGCCAAGTGAATGCTTTGATGATCCACTGGGCCTAATTAAGGGAGATATTATATAATTTTACTTCTTCAATATATTGCTCTGTTATACTCATTGTGGTACAGTGAAGGCCAACTCCCGGTAATATGTTAACAGAGTATTAACTT
>NW_019750185.1:0-218 GCF_002891405.2 Cryptotermes secundus | reverse complement strand
TGCGCAGTAGACTTGTGCGCATCAATCAGTAACTGAGGGTTACCACTCCCTGTTAAGTCAGGTGAGGTGAGGTGTGGTGTGGTGACGTGGCGTGACTTGGAGTGATTTGACGTGACTTGTTGTGACTTGGCTTAATTTTACGTGACTTGGCGTGACTTGACGTGTCTTGGTGTGACTTGGCCTGACTAGGCGTGACTTGGCGTGATTTGACGTGACTT
>NW_019750184.1:0-218 GCF_002891405.2 Cryptotermes secundus | reverse complement strand
AGGGGACTGTCTGTAAACCGAGCGTGGGCAAAACAAAGACCGGGCAGTTTCATCTGTACAGAGAAACAATACAACGGATCTTAGGCACGTTCAGCCGAACCTGGCCCTCTCATGTTCCTTAGTGACGAATTGCTTTCAGCGTTCTGAGGTAAAAGGTAAAGCTATCACTGTAACAGGCCGTGGAAGCCCATAGCGTTGTGGAGACGTCGAGGCTCTCA
>NW_019750183.1:0-218 GCF_002891405.2 Cryptotermes secundus | reverse complement strand
GCCGGTCTGGACGATGTGGAGAAGAGAAAATTCTTGACCCTGCCGGGTCTGGAACTCCGACCCTTCGGTTGTACAACTCGTAGCCAGTCGCTATACCGACTGCACTATCCCGGGTCACACAAAATGTCATGTATATTTATAAAATTATATATAGAAGAGTTTATGTCGTTTTATAGCCGGTCACGGTAGCCCAGCGGTCTAAGGCATGCACTGTCTTC
>NW_019750182.1:0-218 GCF_002891405.2 Cryptotermes secundus | reverse complement strand
CTCGCTTTCCGTTGCTAGCTTGCTAGATATGCCTCGCTAGCTTGCCAGCTTTGCGTTGCCAGCTCGCCAGGTTTTCTTTGATATTTCGCCAGCTTTGCGTAGCTAGCTTGTAAGCTTTGAATTCTAGCTTGCTTGCTTTGCGTTTCTAGCTTGCTATCTAAGCTTTACTAGCATGCTAGCTTTGCGTTGCAAGCTTGCTAGCTTTCCGTTGCTATCTT
>NW_019750181.1:0-218 GCF_002891405.2 Cryptotermes secundus | reverse complement strand
TGAGTCTGAGTCTGAGTCTTATGTTACGACCGACTGTCAGTCGAGAAATAGCGCACCCGTTTGAGGCTTACAGCTAAAGCTTATTACTGTCAGACATTTGCGGTTTTGTTGATGTGGGTTGCTTTCCCTGACGAAAGGACTGGTCTTTTCACCTTAACACGGAAATGAGTCCCTCTCTAATGTTACGACCGACGGCCAGTTGGAATAAAGCAGCCATC
>NW_019750180.1:0-218 GCF_002891405.2 Cryptotermes secundus | reverse complement strand
GTTGCTAGCTTGCTACATTTTCGTTGCTAACCTGCTAGCTTTACGTTACTAGCTTATTGCTTTGCTTTGCTATCTTTGCTAGCTTACCAGCTTTGCTTTGCTAGTTAGCCTGCTTTGCGTTGCTAGCTTGCCAACTGCGTTGCTAGCTAGCCAGATTTGCGTTGCTAGTTTCCCAGATTTGCGTTGCTTGCTTGCTAACTTTGCGTTGCTAGCTTGCT
>NW_019750179.1:0-218 GCF_002891405.2 Cryptotermes secundus | reverse complement strand
ATACCAACTGCCTCCAGTTCTGCTATCGTAGTAGGCCTGTTGTTGATCACAGTGGCCGCGCGTTCAAAGCCATGAACTGTCTTCGTCCCCTCAAACACTGGGATCGTGTGTTGGAATCCCACTCGAGGCAGGGATGTCTGTATCTGCGTTTATTATGTGTTTGTGTTGTCCTTTGTGTAGGTATCGGCCTTGCGACGGGCTGATCCCCCGTCCAAGGA
>NW_019750178.1:0-218 GCF_002891405.2 Cryptotermes secundus | reverse complement strand
GAATGATCGGACATCAGGTATACTTGCATGCCGTCTCCTATCTATTAAATTTGGTCAATCTGATTGTGTAGGTTCCCATCAGGAAATGTGCAAGTAAGTTTATGGATGTTACGAAGCGGAACATTGTACTTTTGACAGTAAGACTTTTCGATGTGGCAAAGCTTACTACTCTAATTCCATTATCATTACTAATCTCATGCAAACTCTCATTCCCAATT
>NW_019750177.1:0-218 GCF_002891405.2 Cryptotermes secundus | reverse complement strand
AGACAATAAAATTTGATCACGGACCCCGCTGGACTATGACCTGAGCATGACTGCGCTGGCGGGGCCCAGCAGCAATTGCAAACGACATACCCATCCTCTCGTCAAAGAGGATGGCACATAAGGAATGTAACGGCAAGTGTTCACTTGGAAAATAAAATTACTGTTCATGAGTCTCAAGGGGCTTGTCATGAGGACGAAGTGATTGCCGGTAACCCGCC
>NW_019750176.1:0-218 GCF_002891405.2 Cryptotermes secundus | reverse complement strand
CAGATTCACGAACTAGCTCAATCCAGAATACAGGGCCCCCTTCAAGAGTGGTCAAAATATTCCCTGCATTAAAAATCGTGGCCACAGAAGCTCACCTCTACACCGCATACTGTAGTAGCTAAATCCACACCGTACTGTTGTTGTTTTTGCATGACGCATTTTAACATAAATTGTCCATCTACGCTTCAGTCTCCTAAGTGATGCTTTTCCTTTAGATT
>NW_019750175.1:0-218 GCF_002891405.2 Cryptotermes secundus | reverse complement strand
AGCAACCCAAATCTAGCAATCTAGCAAGCTAGCCATTAAAAGTTAACAAGCTAGCATCGCAATGCAACAAGCTACCAACGCCAAGCTAGCAAGTTAGCAACGCAAAGCGACGAAGCTAGCAACCGAAAATTAGCAATTTAGCAACGCAAATCTAGGAAGAGTGCAACGAAAGTAGGCAAGCAAGAAACGCAAACAAAGCAAGCAAGCTACGCAAAACT
>NW_019750174.1:0-218 GCF_002891405.2 Cryptotermes secundus | reverse complement strand
ATATGACGAAACTTAGTGTGTACCGTTGCTACGGCGATACAGAAATATTCCTTTATTGTTCATGGTAGCGAATCGAGTCAACTCCTAGTTTTCTTTTTTTATGTTTAGATTAAAAAAAGAAAACACTTTCTTCTGATTTTTATGCTTAAATATTATGATAAAACATTTTTCTGTGGATGTGATTCGGTCTGCACAATTTTATTCAGTACAGGACACAG
>NW_019750173.1:0-218 GCF_002891405.2 Cryptotermes secundus | reverse complement strand
GTATATAGTGCAAAAGGAAGATTTTTGAATAGCAAGCTACGTACACATGACAGAGGTGAAGGGAAGCCTAATCATAAGAGAAGAACCCGTCTACTCATTAGAGCGGCTGTTAAATAAGGACCATGACAGCAAGAGTTCAGTTGCAAAAAGAAATCCCTGTTTGTGAGCCTCAACGAGCTTGGCGCAAAGACGAACTAATTGGTGGTAAAATGCCCGTT
>NW_019750172.1:0-218 GCF_002891405.2 Cryptotermes secundus | reverse complement strand
AGTAATAACAAAATTCGAAGTTTTAATTTAGGTAATTATAATAATAATAATAGAACGAGGCGATAAATCAAAATTTACGTATTTATAAGGATATTATTTACGTGTGTATTATAATTCTTAATGTGGAAGTAATGTTACCGATTTATACCATCTACTGAAGTTCTTGACAACAGCTGAGAGACAAATTGCAGGCAAGCACTGGAGAAAGAAAACACGTT
>NW_019750171.1:0-218 GCF_002891405.2 Cryptotermes secundus | reverse complement strand
ACCTCATTCTAATTGACTTGATCATTCCAGTTACCAGTATACCTGGTGAAGAGTAAAAGTTACTAAGGTCCTCATAATGCAGTTTCCTCCAATATCCTATTATTTCATCCCTCTTGAGGGCAAATGTTCTCCTGAGGATCCTGTACTCAAATACCTTCAATCCTAAGTCGCTCTTAATGGCACAGACCAAATTTCACAGCCATACATACATGTAGTTT
>NW_019750170.1:0-218 GCF_002891405.2 Cryptotermes secundus | reverse complement strand
TTCCTCTGGACTAGGATAGCTCCGGATCGGTCGGGGAAGGGCGTGGTTCGTGGAGGTTAATCACAACTCTGTCGTTACATCCTACCCTATATACCTGATCTATTTACACTTCAATTTTCAATAATATTTACAGTAATAACAATGCCGACGTTCAGTCGGGACTACATCGTGTCTTTACGTTGCCAGGCTATCACTTCATTCTGATCTCGCCTTCTAGT
>NW_019750169.1:0-218 GCF_002891405.2 Cryptotermes secundus | reverse complement strand
ACAGTGTTGTGTAGTGTATGTGTTATAGCATGAAGAATGATGGCACGTGATTTGTAAGTTAGACGTGTATTTCGGTGTGATAGACAAAGGATTGCATTCTTAGCAACTAATCTTCCAGGCTTACATGTGCTAGCATGTGGTATACAGCGTCAGGTAACTATTTTATTTCCTTATATTAAAGTGCTTACAGGATCACATTGTTTACACCTGACATTCTT
>NW_019750168.1:0-218 GCF_002891405.2 Cryptotermes secundus | reverse complement strand
TAAGCGTCCTTCTGAGAGACTTAACTGTCACAGAGTTTAACTGCTTCCTACTTGGTTTCCAGTTTGATTTAGTGTGGGCACAGGAGCCATGTGGCTCTGTATAGTCACCACAGATTTCCCATATTCTGGTCCCCCATCCAGACAGGTCCACAAGGGATGCCACAAGCTGAATCTGGCCTTATGAATGACCTTGCAGGGCCCTGTTTTGCCAACAAGTT
>NW_019750167.1:0-218 GCF_002891405.2 Cryptotermes secundus | reverse complement strand
GATTGTCTTAGGTTAGTTTAAGTTACTTGAAGTTAGCGTGTGACTGATTGTTTAGTTTGCTTTGTGTTTTATAATTTTCAGATGTCTCAGACTCACGCACATGAGCCATTATATCGTCATTATCTTTCTCGTAACGTATCAAACAATTCATATAATGAGAAGTTACATAATCTGTTCTTCTTGTCAAATATCATTAACGTGGTCAGATGGGTGGGTCA
>NW_019750166.1:0-218 GCF_002891405.2 Cryptotermes secundus | reverse complement strand
CTTGTGCTAACTTTGTAATTGGCCACTGTGCTGTTAAGTTTGCACTAAGTAAACATGAATTATTATTATTATTATTATTGTTGTATAGTTGCAATTTTATCTTGTCCTGTACTGAAGTGGAAGATGAATATCAGATTTCGAATATTCTATAAGATGTGTTATAAAAGTAAAAATATCCCTGTAACAAGCTGTGGAGGCCCATAGGGTTGTGAGATGTT
>NW_019750165.1:0-218 GCF_002891405.2 Cryptotermes secundus | reverse complement strand
GTTAGATTAGGTGAGGTGAGGTGACGTGAAGTGACTTGACGTAACTTGTCGTGACTTGGCGTGACTTGACGTGACTTGACCTAACTTGACGTGACTTGACATGATTTGACGTGACTTGGCATGACTTGACGTGGCTTGACGTGACTTGACGTGAGGCGAGGCTAGGCTAGGCAAGGCTAGGCTAGGTTATGCTAGGTTAGATTAGGTTAAGTTAGGTT
>NW_019750164.1:0-218 GCF_002891405.2 Cryptotermes secundus | reverse complement strand
CACCCTGCTCCGAGGAATAATTATCTGGGCTACTTGATGTCTTCCGGTGGCAGATTCCCAGTCACACTCTAGTATGCCGTTTCTCACAGCGAGCCATTTCCACTTGGCCCAGTAGCTTTTGTATGTGGGACTCCGATCTGCGATGTCCTGCCATTCCGGTCATTGGCCGTTTCTTACTTCCTGTAGAATAGGCCCTATGTCTGGGTCTTTTAGCTGTT
>NW_019750163.1:0-218 GCF_002891405.2 Cryptotermes secundus | reverse complement strand
AAGCTGACAACCACAGCAACGAATCGTAGGTTGCACAGTAACGACATCTAAAACAGACTGTCACCATAAATATGAAATGCAGAACTCTTCAAGTAGGTGATTCGTATCCCAGCCGCCTCACGTGTATAAAAGGAGGCCACTTGAGAAGCTGTCAGTTCAGAAGTGAAGTCAGAAGAAGAAACAGGATACGAGAGAACACAGAAAGTGTGTGAACTGTT
>NW_019750162.1:0-217 GCF_002891405.2 Cryptotermes secundus | reverse complement strand
GTTCGATTCCCGTCGCCACCAGATTTTCTGAGAAGTAATAGCTCTGGAACGGGTACCACTCAGCCTCGTGAGGATAATTGAGGAGCTCTTTCAAGGAGATAGCGGCTCCGGTCTAGAAAACCGACATAAACGGTCGTGGGGATCAGTTGCGCTGACCATGCGACACGCTCTGTCCGCTAAAGTTGGCACTAAGTTCGCCGACAAGCGGCGGTCGCTC
>NW_019750161.1:0-218 GCF_002891405.2 Cryptotermes secundus | reverse complement strand
TGCTTGCTTGTTTTGCGTATTTCGCTTGCTAGCTTTACTTGGATTGCTTGCTAGTTTTGCATTGCCACCTTGCTAGCTTTGCTTTGCTAGCTTGCAAGCTTTGCGTTTCAAACTTGCTATCTTTGCGTTTCTAGCTTGCTAGCCTCGCTTTGCTAGCTTGTCAGCTTTGCGTCGCTAGCTTGCCAGCTGTTCGTTGCTAGTTTGCCAGCTTTGTGTTT
>NW_019750160.1:0-218 GCF_002891405.2 Cryptotermes secundus | reverse complement strand
TTGCGTTGCTAGCTTGCCAGCTGTGCTTTGCTTGCTTCCCCGCTTGGCGTTTGCTAGCTTGCCAGCTTTGCATTGCTTGCTTGCCAGCTTTTCGTTGCTAGCTTGCTAACTTTGCGATGCTAAATTGCTAGCTTTGCGTTGATAGCTTGCTACCTTTGCGTTCCTAGCTTAAGATATTTGCGTTGCTATCTTGATAGCAATGCGTTGCTTGCTTGCTT
>NW_019750159.1:0-218 GCF_002891405.2 Cryptotermes secundus | reverse complement strand
TCGCTCGGAAGCCGGGATCGGGGGTTCGAATCCCACAAAAGGAATGGATGTTTGGTGTGTATGTGTTTATTCTGTGTTCGTGTTGTCCTGTATTTAGGTAGAGGCCTTGCGACGAATTGATCACGCGTCCAGCGAGTTTTACCCTATGTAAAGTGATCAAAATGAAAAATCAATCTCGACACAGTAAAGGTGTAAGTGGAACGGATTAAGTAAGTAAG
>NW_019750158.1:0-218 GCF_002891405.2 Cryptotermes secundus | reverse complement strand
ACCTACAAATTGTTACACTCGACGGACTTTCTATTAACTTTATGAAACAGTGTCTTTAAATAACCCACAAGACAGGACAAACTGAAATACATTCAACTGAGCTGTTAGCAGTGATGAAAATTACACAACATTTGCTGCAACTGGTATATTGGGTAGGTATGTAGTTAGGCAATTTAAAATGTGTTTAAATGAGATACATCATAATGTCTGTGACATTT
>NW_019750157.1:0-218 GCF_002891405.2 Cryptotermes secundus | reverse complement strand
TTCTTTGAAGATTTCACGTTAATATGAGGAAATACAGACAATATAATAAAGATTTCTTTTTATTCATTAGATTCCTGTCCAGATGATTGATGTGTTCTGCATTATAATTCGGATATTTAAGACAATTCTGATTGATGTTAAGATAAATTTACCTAATATAATCCAGGTTTTGTAAGATTTCAACGTAATATATGAAATTTTGATAAAGAATTATTCCA
>NW_019750156.1:0-217 GCF_002891405.2 Cryptotermes secundus | reverse complement strand
GCTTGTAGCATAGTGCCTCAACCAACTTCGCTACCGCGTGCCCCTTTAATACAGAAGTTACAGATCCTAGAAAACGTAAAGTTATCCCTGCAACAGGGCCCGAAGGCCCATAGGGATCTGAGAAGTCGAGGCTCCCATCGGCTTCTAGATGGCAGTGAAATTGACAGCCTTACGCGCCGGCCGCCCTATACCCCAGGGCATGGCGCGGCTGGAAGGA
>NW_019750155.1:0-218 GCF_002891405.2 Cryptotermes secundus | reverse complement strand
TGCATTTCTTGCTTTCTATATTTGCGTGGCTAACTTGCTAACTTTGCGTTTCTTCCTTGCTAGCAATCTGTTGCTAGCTTCCTACTTTTGAGAAGCTAGCTTGCCAGCTTTGCATTTCATGCTTGCTTGCTTACTTTGCGTTTCTTGCTTCCTAGCTGTGCATTGCTACCTTGTTAGCTTGGCGTTGCTAGCTTGCTAAATTGCTATATTTGCGTTGC
>NW_019750154.1:0-218 GCF_002891405.2 Cryptotermes secundus | reverse complement strand
ATGGTTATACTATTTCCATTTTGGGGTATGCAACCTTTATGAATTATATAACAGGATATCTGATGTACTATAATATTATTAGTGTTGTCAATTTTATACGTGGCACATCTTGTATGTACTCTTACCTAGTGCAACAATAGCAACATATCCATTACAGAAATTACAAATTGCCAAAATTAGGAATGATGTTGGTTGGGAGAGCAGAAAAAAAATTATTT
>NW_019750153.1:0-218 GCF_002891405.2 Cryptotermes secundus | reverse complement strand
ATCAAGTTCCTCGAATATTGGTACATATTTACTAGATGACAATGTCATATCCCACAAGACTCTAATCTTAATGATCACAGATATTAGACCTGAGATTTCACGTACTGTGACTTGTTCCACCGCAATTCCTTGGGGATTACAATATGAGAACACACAGGTGGTCCATTTACATACTGATTGGTTGACCGATTAATTTAAAGACAATGGGATGGTTATTT
>NW_019750152.1:0-218 GCF_002891405.2 Cryptotermes secundus | reverse complement strand
TGCATTTCAGCATGACCTGTTTTCTAGAACAATATTCGGCAGGAAGGGAGGAGGGGACTCTAATTACAGAAGTCAGCTCTCTAACTGCAAGGTAGATAGAATTCCTTAGAGACTGGTAGTCACTCAGCTGGCCAGAAATCTTTTAGTAATTGTAAAAGTCTAAGTCTTACTGCCGTGTTTACGAAAGCTCGCCATTGGAATCTATCCTGAGGCGGTTT
>NW_019750151.1:0-218 GCF_002891405.2 Cryptotermes secundus | reverse complement strand
CTGCCCCAGAAGATTATTCCATAACTAATAATAGAATGAACATGGACAAAGTAGATTAACCTTAGCATTTCTGTTGTTACTGTATGCTATATATTTCTAATTGCATGGCATGCCACAGATAATTTGTTTCTAGTATAATAAAGGTGCTGGCTCCAAGACAAAGTGTCATCAATAATCAAATCCAGAAATTTAGTCTCAGTAGTTGTAACTATACTTTT
>NW_019750150.1:0-218 GCF_002891405.2 Cryptotermes secundus | reverse complement strand
GTTGGTGTGCCTTTACAATTCTAGCGCCTTGTTCGGTGTGTCGTTCAGCTGAAAAAGGTTGATAAACTCTGCTCTAGAGCAAGGGATCTATTTTTGAAGAATACGAATCTGAGAGGTTGAATGGAAAGTAAGAAGAGGCAGACAGAGTAGGCGAAAGTAACAAGTCACGGCAGAAGTGAGGAATATCTCACTGCGAGAGGGGAAAAACGCTTCGTTTT
>NW_019750149.1:0-218 GCF_002891405.2 Cryptotermes secundus | reverse complement strand
TACCGATGTTTATGACCAGTCAAAAAAATTGCCTGCAAGCCGATTGCAACAATTGGCGGCATATCCTCTGTTCTCATAAGTGAGCGATATAACATCTGTGTTGCAAATGTCAGTGACCAATCTGCAAAGAAGTATAAAGAAAACGTTTCCACTGAATGTTGTATTTTAGCGTGTTATATGCCGTGTGTATCGTGTCTCGTGATGCGTGTTCCCTTTTT
>NW_019750148.1:0-218 GCF_002891405.2 Cryptotermes secundus | reverse complement strand
CTAGGCTTATTAACAAATTGTGTACAGAAATATACAGCTAAATTACATAATTACTAATTTATAATTCTTGTATTTTCTGTATGTGGACGGACACTTATAAATGGGTCGTAAGTTTTCAGAATTTCTCATTGTTTAAGTAATTGCAAACCAATTATTACTTTACAATTATTGACTTTTTGAACATTATCCATCATCCTGTTTTGCATTTAAAAACAGCG
>NW_019750147.1:0-217 GCF_002891405.2 Cryptotermes secundus | reverse complement strand
ACTGCCTAATGTAGGTCTACATGATATCATGAAAATATTCCGCGGATTTCCTCAGTATTTCGAGGCGAGTTGTAGAATGATTGTTTGAAACACACAACCACCGCCTTCGTCCATATCACTGGCTACTAACCGTTTCTAACAATCTTAACATTGATACTCCATGCTACATAATCTCTGTAGTTGAAACAGCGCAGTTAATAGCCTCTAATGACGAAAT
>NW_019750146.1:0-217 GCF_002891405.2 Cryptotermes secundus | reverse complement strand
GTGTGTGTGATTTGAAGTTCCCACGACTATTATACAGAGCTACTACAAATGATTCATTCCATTTCAAAACGCTATATTTTCCAAAGTATTATACATACAAAAAGATTTATACATGAAAAGAACCGCAAGCTCATGAAGTTTGCATCGCGATACATCTGTTTGTAATATGAGTGCAGTTCCTCACAAAATGGCGACGAAGCTGGAAAAGAGTTTCTGT
>NW_019750145.1:0-217 GCF_002891405.2 Cryptotermes secundus | reverse complement strand
TCCTTTAGAATACCGCCATGTGCACAGGTCTTTTTGCAATTTCAATGTCTACTAATTGCTGTATGTCACAGGGCCTTGATTTTTCCAAGGGGGTGTCGTCTACAGATGCAAGCAGAGCTTGGACTGTAGTCTGGTTTTCGTCACACAGGTCATGAGATGTGAACTTGTTTTGTAAACAATCCTCAATTGCTTTGGCTTCCCTGTTCAGGTGACACGT
>NW_019750144.1:0-217 GCF_002891405.2 Cryptotermes secundus | reverse complement strand
GGGGTGGGAGGGGGTGTCCTCCATAGCGCAACACGTCACAATATGAACATGAGTGACAGACAGAAAAGGCATTGAGACATAATATTTTTGTACTCCTTGCCATATATGTGTGTGCACATTCCATACGTGCTACATTCTCAGCCTATTTCATTGTTACAGAGATATAGCCGAAATCAACATGTCGAGGTAGACTACGCCTGCTCAGTAATATTTAACT
>NW_019750143.1:0-217 GCF_002891405.2 Cryptotermes secundus | reverse complement strand
TGCAAAGCAGCCAAGCTATCAAAGCAAATTGGCAAGTTAGCAAACGAAAGCTTGAAAGTTAGCAACGCGAATTTGGCAAGCTAGCTACTCAAAGATTGGAAGCTAGCAGGTTAAATCTAGCAAGCTAGAAACGCAAAGCTTACAAGCTAACAACTTATACCTTGCAAGCTTGCAAGCTAGCAAGGGAAGCTAGCAAACTAGCAAAGGAAATTTAGAA
>NW_019750142.1:0-217 GCF_002891405.2 Cryptotermes secundus | reverse complement strand
GCTGGGCGCCGCTGCCGGGAGTTTTATACGGCAACGTAGCAACTGTGTCGTTCCTTGTTACGTCACCGCAGAGAAAGCGGTGCCTACCGAGCGTTGTACACTGATAGGCGGAGTGGGGTTATGTGACGTCAAACGCGACATCACAAAGTTCAAGCGACACCCAACTCCCGCCGCGCCATCCACGTCACAATATTTAAGACTTCCCATAGGATATAAT
>NW_019750141.1:0-217 GCF_002891405.2 Cryptotermes secundus | reverse complement strand
GCTGCCTAGCAACATTAAGGGGTACACATACAGACACACAGACTACTGGGAGGGATTTATGAGTACGCCGTTGAGATGGGCTCAGGTGTCATTACGTATATAACTCGATTAATGTAGACCGGTTCAGGTATTCAGAAGTTATTAACGGGGGATACACAGACACACAGACAGCATGGCGATCTCATAAGACAACATTTATCTTTTAAAAATAAGGAAA
>NW_019750140.1:0-217 GCF_002891405.2 Cryptotermes secundus | reverse complement strand
TCACCTGGGCCAGTTCTTCATGGAACCAAGAGAGAAGTAAACACGTTCCGGCGGCAACAAACACACGCCACAATAGAATAATTGTTGGACGCGTTTGTCTGTGGCTCTGTCTGTTTATACCTCTACCGTTCCTATGTAACAGTTAATTAAAGACGTCCTCTCGGCGACGAAGAATTGTTGTAGGCTTCGTTTTCTATGCGGTCCGTTTCGTGTCGAA
>NW_019750139.1:0-217 GCF_002891405.2 Cryptotermes secundus | reverse complement strand
GTCTAGATAATGTGGGACCTTTAACGTCTCACAACCCTATGGGCCCCCGTGGTTTGTCACAGGGATAGCTTTACCTATCCCACCACCAGCACAACAGTCATTACAAAAAATAATGTAACGTGTTTGCAATCCAGAAGAGTCACTGCTATGGACTGCTATCACCCACGAGAAAATTGAGCCCCACTCAGAAGTGATGCAGTCCGTACTGGAGCATCGA
>NW_019750138.1:0-217 GCF_002891405.2 Cryptotermes secundus | reverse complement strand
GTCCAAATATTGAAACTTATGAAACACAGTTATCATTTTTAAATAATCTTCCGAATGAGGAATAACTGCAATAAAATCTAAAATAATTCTCCTCTGACTTGTACGGGATACAGGTTTCCATTATATGCTGTATATCCGAGAAGAGTGGACATGACGCACTGCATGATATAGTGGTAATGTTGTAATGAAGACTTCTAAATTAATTTTAAAGTAGGAA
>NW_019750137.1:0-217 GCF_002891405.2 Cryptotermes secundus | reverse complement strand
TGGGACAATATGGAGAACATTGTTGGTAGAACCCCATCCCAAAAACCTTCCGGCAAAATGACTTTTCAGTATTAAATACGTTATTCATATTGACAAAAATACATATTTCAGCTCAAGTACTAGAGTAAGCTTTTATTTATTCACACCCTTTCCATGCCGTTTCTCATTTCTTTTTTTTTCTTGTCGTTTGTTCGTTTCTCCATCTACAAGGACAAGA
>NW_019750136.1:0-217 GCF_002891405.2 Cryptotermes secundus | reverse complement strand
GGTTAGTGATTTACCGACGTTTCGAGGATAACATACAGCTTCCATGTTAACTCTTACTGTGAACACGAAGCAAGAATTTTACGCTGTAACTTTGCTAACAATGTAAGAAAACTACACGGCGTCATAAGCCACAAGGCCTTTATCTTAAATTTAACTCCTGTGAAAACCTCACGACTTCGAGGCTCCCACATTTTCTAGACAATCGGCTCACAGATGG
>NW_019750135.1:0-217 GCF_002891405.2 Cryptotermes secundus | reverse complement strand
GATGAAGTATTCTATCTTCTGGGATCTAAAATCCGATAAAACTTAAGCGATCTACTTCCTCCATTCGACGAAGAGTAAGCCATGAAAGAAACCAACATAAAACAGACAGCAAGCAGAACTGTAAATATTTCCTGTTTTATGCAACATTCTTACTTGGCTACATCTCCGAAACTGAAGAAGGAAGCGATAAGTTCCTCCGAAATACCGACTAACCGGA
>NW_019750134.1:0-217 GCF_002891405.2 Cryptotermes secundus | reverse complement strand
TGCGTAGCCTAGCAACGGACTGTTTGCCAAGAATCTGTCTTCGCGTGAACTTGTTTACCAACTCGTTGCCTAGCAATGGGTGTACACGTAACAATATGTCGGTATTTATTCGCTTCAGCTGATTCGGTACAAAACGAAATATTTTCCATTCTGAGTGTTAAAAGTAATCGCTTCATTTATAATTCAATCATATTTTTTAAACGGAATCGATGCTGGA
>NW_019750133.1:0-217 GCF_002891405.2 Cryptotermes secundus | reverse complement strand
TGTGGTGGAAAAGGCACTGGAGAGAGGTGTTCTCCCGAGCCTGTTTGGTTTTCCCCTGCCAGTTGTTAATCCTCCAGTGTCCCATATTTATGTATCATCAGGTTTGGTGTAAAACGTCCGTTTACGGCCGCAGTAACACATTAACACATTCCTGAGCTTAAAAAGGTTCCAGATTGGAAAAGCAGTCTGTGTAAATTGAAGGGGCGCGCTCCACCTA
>NW_019750132.1:0-217 GCF_002891405.2 Cryptotermes secundus | reverse complement strand
AGCATTCATAACATTTTTTGTATTCTGAGATATCTGCTCCACGCAAGAGCTGTGGACCCAGAGCAACAGCCGTTGTTAAGTAATACACGCAAGCAACAATAGAACAAGGGGGTTATGCAACCCGTTTCTAAGCAACAGATCTGTATACACGTGCCCAGGCGGCTTTACCCCCGGTACCCATCGGATAGGAGGCTAGGTGGGCCTCAAAGCCGGCCTA
>NW_019750131.1:0-217 GCF_002891405.2 Cryptotermes secundus | reverse complement strand
GGCAGCTTCTCAAGGACTCAGCTGCACTTAGTCAGTCAGTCTTTTTGTTAAGTTTCAACCGTAAAACATCGAATAAAATGGAAAGATGATCATGAATATCGAATAAACAGGGATTTGGAACAAAGCAGTAATAAATTATTGAAAGGGACTATTACAGTGTTCACCTGCACTGAAAAAATCATGAAAAATTCAATAAGATATGGCTAAATAACTCTGA
>NW_019750130.1:0-217 GCF_002891405.2 Cryptotermes secundus | reverse complement strand
GGTATATTTCATTTATTTTATACATATACATATAAAAGGGTAAAAAAAAATCTATCCCTGCAACAGGCCGCAAAGGTCCATACGGTTGTGAGACGTCGAGGATCCACATTTTCTCTAGACGATCGGCTAACAGATGGCGCCCAGGTTGTCAACCTTACGCGGCGGCCGCCTCTTATCCCCCAGGAAGATTCCTGGTACTCATTTCTGTTAGAGACTG
>NW_019750129.1:0-217 GCF_002891405.2 Cryptotermes secundus | reverse complement strand
TTGTTGCTGGGGTTATTATGAAGATTACTGTCATATGAGCTTTGAAGCCATATGTTTTGCTAGATGTTTACAGATGTTTCGAGCACGCATGTCCCCTCCATCTTCAGAATAGAGTAGATCGTCAATGTGCAATAATTCAACAACACTTCTACACAGAAGTTGCAGAGAAATTATGGAATTAATAACTGCAGTTCTGATTATCAAATTCTAGTTCCTA
>NW_019750128.1:0-217 GCF_002891405.2 Cryptotermes secundus | reverse complement strand
GTCAGAGAGACCATCTTCAGAAGGATATATCAGTACAAGTGGAAATTACTATTACAGTGCGATTGGTCAGTATCAATACATACATACATACAATATCATTACAATGTCATGAATGTGTAGCAATACAGCCGCGGCCCAAACAAACTTATCGAACAACAGACTCACAAAGTGGTGGACACGAACCAAATTCGTTCTAAATTTTAACAAAGTCTTTCTA
>NW_019750127.1:0-217 GCF_002891405.2 Cryptotermes secundus | reverse complement strand
CATCTCTCTTCGGTCCAAATATTCTCCTCAGCACCCTGTTCTCACCCTGTCTGTGTTCCCCCCTTAACGTCAGAGACCAAGAACAGGATTATTCTAATCCTTTCGTTTTTAGACAGCGGACGAGAGGACTAAGTGTTCTGGACCGAACGCGAACTCAGTCTGCTCAAGAATGAGGTCCTGATGTTTGTGTCTGTCCTTCCGACGTCTATGAACTTCG
>NW_019750126.1:0-217 GCF_002891405.2 Cryptotermes secundus | reverse complement strand
TAGTGGCCTTGCGACGGGGGGATCCCTCGTTCAAGAAGACGTACAGTCTGTCTAAGATTAAAAAACTGAAGTGAAACAAAGCGTTTGAAGGATGTCGCTCCAAGTGGAAGCAAGAAGAATAGATGGACAGACAGACAGACATATAGGTATGTAGGTAGGTAGACAGACAGACACACAGGTATTTTCATACACGTATACATAAGCCATAACATCCATA
>NW_019750125.1:0-217 GCF_002891405.2 Cryptotermes secundus | reverse complement strand
TTTTTTGAAAAATTTCCCTAAATTATGTTTATTTCGTTAAAAATTTTTTAAAATTTTTAATAAATAGGAATGAATGAATATTTTATTAAAATTGATAAATTATTTTATTAATTAACAGAAATTGAAAGGAATTCCTTAATTAGTATGGACCATTTTATGTATTGGTATATATACTATTTATCTTAACTTGAAGAAGTCATGATTTTTATGATAAAAT
>NW_019750124.1:0-217 GCF_002891405.2 Cryptotermes secundus | reverse complement strand
TATGAATCTTTGCACCAAACATTCTAAAGAAGGTAATCCTTTTAGTGTAGCATTTTCTTCTTCGGAACACCAAGAATCAAGTACAGTTTGAGTAATGAGTACTTTGATAAGAATTTCCAGCATGTAGACAGGTATGTGAATCAATCATTTTCAGCAACAATAGGATTAAACCTTTTTAGAAAAAGTAAGTAAGAATCTTAAAGGAAAATTTTATATA
>NW_019750123.1:0-217 GCF_002891405.2 Cryptotermes secundus | reverse complement strand
TTAGATGGGTGCTTTATTCTAAGATAGACTGGCCGACTGACAGTCAGTAGTAACATAAACTTATACTCAGACTCGTAAGGGAGTGCAGTCATTCGGAATTTTATAAGAGAGTTCAATGAGTGAGTCGTAAGAGAATTCAGAATTTGAGTGTTCGGCTGTGGAGTGCTAACCTGCGGACAACGGAAGCTGAAGAAGTGACCGTTTCGTAAATCAGAAC
>NW_019750122.1:0-217 GCF_002891405.2 Cryptotermes secundus | reverse complement strand
TGTTTTCAACATTCGATGGGAACAAAAATCGACAGGACTAAGCTCTGGATGATCAGTGAGGCCTTTACATCCGTGAGGTTGCTTACTTGAGGTGCGATTTGCCCTCACAGATCATACAGACAAAGAATAATGACAATCAGTAGTCAGAAGACAGCAGTATAGCCAACTTTAGAAAGAACGTGGCCCAGGACAGACAATGTTCAATATAACTGCTGTA
>NW_019750121.1:0-217 GCF_002891405.2 Cryptotermes secundus | reverse complement strand
TGGATGGCCAGAGCGTTGCTAGGTGACGGACCGGTAAACACGCATGCTCACAACAATGGAACAATGGAACATATAATTTCAGTCAGATATTCTGTGTCTCAGACGCGGTTTAAACCTTGTTTCTTTGGAATAGAAGTCTCTAGCGTTACCACTTGACCAGGCTTGGTATGTACAGGACATATAAAGTTTTGTCCCCTTGTATCGCGTAATATGTGTA
>NW_019750120.1:0-217 GCF_002891405.2 Cryptotermes secundus | reverse complement strand
TTTGATATGGCGTTAACCACATAGTAAAGTCTGTGCGAACGTGTTTATGGAGCCATTGCTTAGAAATGGTATTCTCTTGCGGTTTCTGCGTTTCAGCTGGTTAGAGATGGGGAAACAGCGAAGTTATCTCATAATCCTCCTTTTGTTTTCCCAAAGCAAGGAAAGTACGCTGGTGAAGACAAACTGGTGCAATAAGTCGGTTATGTTTTGCTTCTTT
>NW_019750119.1:0-217 GCF_002891405.2 Cryptotermes secundus | reverse complement strand
TCTCAGAAAATGTGGTAGCGCCGGGAATCGAACCGGGACCTCTGGTACTGTAGCCAGGCACTGTGACCACTCGAGATTTTTTAAAAAAATATTATTCTTTTTAAATGTAGTTGACTTTCGAGCACATGCCGGGCTCGAAGTAACACGATTACGTGTTTCCCCATCTAGAGATGCGGATCCCTTAACACATAATATGTTTAACATGAATTCGCTTTTA
>NW_019750118.1:0-217 GCF_002891405.2 Cryptotermes secundus | reverse complement strand
TTAGCACTTTGGTTACAACCTCTCTTAATCACAAACTACAGGCAATACAGCGCTATCTCTGATTTACACACTTTCCAGTCCACCGGTGCGCACGCACCAGGATTCTCAGTCGTCACTAGTCGTCTCCTGGTAACGGATATCAACACAGAAACTATAAGAGTCTCGTTGGAAAACATGCATGAAGCCTTCTAATCACACACAAAGTCTTCAGACGACG
>NW_019750117.1:0-217 GCF_002891405.2 Cryptotermes secundus | reverse complement strand
GAGACTGAGTCCACTTGGTACGTCGGCCACTACTGGCCCATTGTATCAGCCCCGGATGGTAGGTGATGATGAATGCGGAGCATTCCGTGGAATGAGAACTGGCAGGGGAAACTGAAGTACTCGGAGAAAACCTCCACCAAAAATCCCACATGATATCACCTGGACTCGAACGCGGGCCACCGCAGTGGGAAGCCGGCGACTGACCGCCTGTGCTACG
>NW_019750116.1:0-217 GCF_002891405.2 Cryptotermes secundus | reverse complement strand
GCTCCTCATTATGCAGTTTTCTCCAACATTCCTACAATTCTTCATCGTTGTAGTTAAGACCTGTAGGTTAATAAAACCAATTAACAATCCGAACCGAATCTCAGTAGCCAAAAACGTTACAATATTGGTCAGTGTACTATGTAAGCCAGGAATTACAAAATTTTTCAGCGTACAATACGCCTGGAATTCAGGATAGGCCTACTCCTTGTAGAATTCG
>NW_019750115.1:0-217 GCF_002891405.2 Cryptotermes secundus | reverse complement strand
GAGATTCGAACTAGCCATCTCCCCGTTACAATTCAGGAGAGTTACAGTGGTCCTGGCCTCTTCTTTAGCTTCTTAATCCTATATACAGTCAGTAGGACTCCTTGCACGGGGATCAGCCAGTCGAAAGGTCCTAGCTACACTCAGAAAAAAACAAACACGAAATAAACGCAAGCAGACATCCAAGCCTTGAGTGGAATTCGCACCCACGATCCCAGCG
>NW_019750114.1:0-217 GCF_002891405.2 Cryptotermes secundus | reverse complement strand
TGACACACTCCGCACCTCAGACTTCATACACGTCCTAAGACTTAGCGAACATTGTAATATGCATATTCCATTAATCTGTTTACTAACTTCATGGAACATAGCTCCCCTTTAGAAGCTAACAGTAGCTCAGCTAGTCTGTAAAATTCCTGCATTCTGTGGAACTGGAGGGTTCACTACATTGTTCACAATAGCCCACCGCCGGATTTTATCCTAATCG
>NW_019750113.1:0-217 GCF_002891405.2 Cryptotermes secundus | reverse complement strand
TCCTTCATCGTCACCGCCGTGAAAACCTCAAATCTTACAAACATTCTTCAGTTGAGTGAGGCTGGGTCTTGAAAGAGAAACGCAAGGAGACAGAGGTACGTGAAGACGGAGCCAGGTGAATCGGAAGGCTCTAAGAAGACGCCATGTAAGGCAAGGTAGAGGACAAGGCACACATACCATCCTCACAGTGCCAGCAGGTAAGGAGAGAGAGAGAGAG
>NW_019750112.1:0-217 GCF_002891405.2 Cryptotermes secundus | reverse complement strand
TCAGGCAATTTTTCCTTATTCCAAATAGAATTAATTAGCTTAAGGGTTTTAATAATGTAATATTTCTCCTCCTGTTTGACTCAGTTCTGCAGGAGTCTGATCACTACCTGGCGATTTACACCTTTTCAACTTTGCAACAGCAATTTCAGCCTCAAATGGGCTAGGATCAGGTACGGCTCAGCTGTATGTATTTCTGTCTGCCTAACATCACTGACCC
>NW_019750111.1:0-217 GCF_002891405.2 Cryptotermes secundus | reverse complement strand
TCAATCAAATTGTGTGTGTTTTCCTTTATGGTATGTATATTATCATACAGTAAATTCAGATCATAGTCATAGAGCAGCAGCTGATATGTCCCATTTAATTTCAGTCCCACGTAGTTCTCCTAAACCTTCCTAGAGGTATATTCTAAAGCAAAATTGAAAAGCAATGGCGATAAAGCATCTCCTTGTATTACACCACTTTTAATAGGAAAGAGACAAG
>NW_019750110.1:0-217 GCF_002891405.2 Cryptotermes secundus | reverse complement strand
CCGTTGCTAGACAACGACAGCAACACACCAACATACACGAAGCCGACAGTACAGGAACACTGTTTTCTATATACGCGGGCTTATCGTTGCTATGCAACGCGCGCACTCTGGCGTCACGCAACAGTAGTGGGTAGCGAACACTTGACATGTATTTACCGTGATGTGTTGCCTATCCCGCGCGTATAACAATGAGCAGAATCCCGAAGTAAGCAGGAAG
>NW_019750109.1:0-217 GCF_002891405.2 Cryptotermes secundus | reverse complement strand
CTGGAAACAATTCTGGAAGGCTTCTTTAGGAACGACGTTGAGCTGCGCAATCACGTTCTCTATGATGTCGTCACAGCTGTCAAAATGGGAGCCTTTTAGTGGCGTCTTCAGTCTCGGGGACAGCCAAAAATCACAAAGAGCCATGTCAGGAGAGTAGGGAGCCTGGTGAACTTGCAGAATGCTGTGCTTGGCCAGAAAACCCTGGATCAGGTGTGAT
>NW_019750108.1:0-217 GCF_002891405.2 Cryptotermes secundus | reverse complement strand
GGCGAGTCCTCGGCAGTCAAGGAACAAGGGTTCGGCTGAAGATTGGTTGTGAGTTACTGTAACTGATTGTGATTACGAGTGATTCTACAAGACGTCTATAAATACAATCACCCAATCCAGAACCCTATATCATTAGTCACGGAGCTACAAACGGGTGACAGTATTATTCCAACATTTGCCTGATGGGAGTATGAAACAACCCCCGAAAACCTGAACA
>NW_019750107.1:0-217 GCF_002891405.2 Cryptotermes secundus | reverse complement strand
GATGTGATTCTACTGAGTGATAATATACTATAAAGAAAACACACAAACTTTAGTTGATGTTAGTAAGGAGGTTGATCTAGAAGTAAACACAGAGAGAACCAAGTATATGCTGCTGTCTCATCATCAGAATGCAGGGTAAAATCATGACTGAAGATAGCTAACATGTTTTGCGAATCACAGTAACAAATCAAAATTTGATTCAGGAGGAAATTAAGAG
>NW_019750106.1:0-217 GCF_002891405.2 Cryptotermes secundus | reverse complement strand
TCATATTGTGATCTTCTGGATTGTTACAGCATGTAGTCTGGTAGGTGCGTTCCAAAATATTGGAGGGCTATTCTGCCCTCGCTCTTCATGCTACTGTAATGCTGGGTTGGTGCGTTTTCAGAGCGTCTCGTGATATGCGTGCTATCTAACTTAGGGATGGGTGACCACACCTTGGCGTCTGACGTCATCTTGGTAGCTTAAAACACTGGGGTTGGGT
>NW_019750105.1:0-217 GCF_002891405.2 Cryptotermes secundus | reverse complement strand
GAGTCGACCCCAGGGCCATAGTGCGGCTGGAAGGATTAGGTCAAACGAAAAAAATTCAATGACATCATCAGGACTTGAATCCGCGACCTTCCGGCTTGTAGAATAGTGCGTCAACCAACTACGCTATCGCGTGCCCCTAATTTAGAACATAAGTAACCTAATTTGCTTTTAGGTTCCCATGGGATTTAGTTTCCTTCTCTGAAGTCTAAAAATAACT
>NW_019750104.1:0-217 GCF_002891405.2 Cryptotermes secundus | reverse complement strand
TTTTTTTGCAACTGGTGTAATTGTGCACTTCTCCGTATTTGACCATGCGTACGGTTTCATGCAATATGATTTAGTGTGTCCATAGCACTGGCACCTTGTGCATTGCACAATGGTGTTTTTCTTCTTGGGCCCTCCACCCCGATTCTCGAGTTGCACAGGAATTCGATGTCGTAATATTCTTGTTGTTTCCTTTCGGTTCTATATCCACAAAGAATAG
>NW_019750103.1:0-217 GCF_002891405.2 Cryptotermes secundus | reverse complement strand
ATACAAAATATTTCTTAATGTAATATAATTCAAATACTGATCACAATAGCCGCGCGGTCTAAGACATGAACTCCTTTCGTCCGCTCAAACACTGGGGTCGTGGATTCGAATGGCACTTGAGGTACGGATGTTTGTGTGCGTTTATTCTGTGTTTTTATTTTCCTGTGTAGGTAGTGGTCTTGCGACTGGGCTGATTCCACGTTCAAGGGGTCCTACC
>NW_019750102.1:0-217 GCF_002891405.2 Cryptotermes secundus | reverse complement strand
GTAGGCCTAGGCCCACTGGGGCTGTAGTGCCAAGGGGGGGTGGAAAGACGGAAAAATGGGAGATGTTAAAACTGTTTTTTGTAAGTTGGGCTCTTGCTGGAAGGGAACCATAGTCACGTTATACTGTACATCGTAGTAGCGATCTGGAACTCGTGTAATTAGTCAGTGACTGAGTGGCGAAGCTTTAGACGGCAGAAGGGCAGTAGTGTATTACATG
>NW_019750101.1:0-217 GCF_002891405.2 Cryptotermes secundus | reverse complement strand
TGACTCCTTACAGAGTAAGCTGGAGTGGCAAGGAGGGGTACCTGCGCACCCCCGGCGTCACGACGATACGAGTGGTACCAACTGGCGGCATCACAGTGGTGGCAGAGGCGGTCTGACTCCACGCCCCCCCTGCTCCAGGACGTAACAGTGGTGGCAGCGTCGCGACATTACAAGTGGTGGCAGAGGCGGGCTGACTCCACGCCCCCCTGCACCACGG
>NW_019750100.1:0-217 GCF_002891405.2 Cryptotermes secundus | reverse complement strand
GCAATGTACAGAGCTTCCTCGCCGGCTAGAATGAGAGCAACTTGGAGGGCGCAGCTCTCTGTGCGGACTGCGTCTCCGAGCGCGAAATCCAGCCGGTGCTCGCTAGTGTAGGTCAACCCAGGACAACGCCGCACTTCGGCAGGAGCTCACTGACCTCTCCTGCCAAGTGGCAGCACTCAGCGCCGGACAGGACCGCCTCCACGACCGCTTCAAGGAG
>NW_019750099.1:0-217 GCF_002891405.2 Cryptotermes secundus | reverse complement strand
TTCCCCATCTGTCATTTACAATCTAAAGTTACTGATTTATTTCCAAACTTACTGCCAAAAATATTGTACATTACTATGCAGAATAGTAAGTATGAATTTCCAGGCATTAAATTTGTACTTTAATGCAGATACAGAGATATATGAACCTTAAAATAATTCAGGATTTAGATATGACTGACTGTGAGCAGGCCAATCACAGTGGCCGCACAGTCTAAGG
>NW_019750098.1:0-217 GCF_002891405.2 Cryptotermes secundus | reverse complement strand
GTACATTCGTCACACAGTTTCGCTTCCTGCTTTATGACACGTGGAATTGTTGATTTTGGCACCCCACTTGACTCAAACATTCTGCGATGACGGGTGTCAAGCGGTTTGCTTTTAACTTTTCGACGAAGTCGATTCCGTCAAACAGTGACAAATATTTCCTAGGGACTTCTGTGTGGATTTAAAATGTTAAAAGAAAAAGTCGCTGCAGACGTCAAAG
>NW_019750097.1:0-217 GCF_002891405.2 Cryptotermes secundus | reverse complement strand
TGGCATTGGTAGCCTATTGGTAAAACACCGGCGTAGTGAGTGGGAGTTGGAAGGTTCGAGACCAAGTATAGTTTTGTGATATAGAAAGTGAGTTAATATGTTTTTTCTGGATTTATAACCGAAGATGCAGCTTAAGAGGAAGATTAAAGAAAATAAATTTCGTTGGTGCTGTTGGTCTAGGGGTAAGACATCAGCATAGTGTTCAGAAGGTCCCTGG
>NW_019750096.1:0-217 GCF_002891405.2 Cryptotermes secundus | reverse complement strand
TCTATAAAAACTGAGGAATGTCATCATTGCTAGGCAACGACTGCGTAAATATTCTCCCAGCAACAAATATAGAAAACTATAAGGAATACATAATTATGACGCGTTGTTAGGCAACTACAGTAATACAAGAACAGAAGATGTATTCTGTGTGGTCCGTGCTGTGGCTATCTAACGAGAATCTGCAGCCAGGAGAGAAGGCACCCGTATGGAGGCGGGG
>NW_019750095.1:0-217 GCF_002891405.2 Cryptotermes secundus | reverse complement strand
TTATTGCATGTTCATATCTTCATGGAGCCCCTATTAAATGCGCTTCGTCCGTCCATATGTCCGCTTCCTGTACGCATGAAACAACCCCATGACCACCGGTCGTGTCATCAGCAAATCAGATACTGGGCGGCTTTAGTAACGTTTGTCAGCACATTCAAATTTTCTTTCAAACGGGACAAGAAACGGCCATTGAACTTCAAGACCTTCATACTACTGG
>NW_019750094.1:0-217 GCF_002891405.2 Cryptotermes secundus | reverse complement strand
GGATGGAAGGAAGGATGGACGGAGGAAGGACGGATGGATGGCTGGCTGGATGGAAGGAAGGAAGGATGGAGGGAGGAAGGACGGATGGATAGCTGGCTGGCTGACTGGCTAGCTGGCTGGCTGGCTGGATGCGTGGGTGGATGGAGGAAGGACGGATGGATAGCTGGCTGGCTGGATGGAGGGATGGGTAGAAGGAAGAAAGGACGGAGGATGGACG
>NW_019750093.1:0-217 GCF_002891405.2 Cryptotermes secundus | reverse complement strand
CTTGCTACCATTCATTCCAGAAGCTTTTGTCTTCTCCTCTAGTGTCCAAAGGTATAAAAATTAGAATATACAAAAGTATCATTTTACCTCTGGTTCTGTATGGGTGTGAAACTTGGACTGGCGCTTGAGAACAGGTTGCTGAGGGGATTATCTAGACCGAAGAAGGACTAAGTGACGGGAGGATGGAAAAAACTGCATGATGAAGAGCTTCATTAAT
>NW_019750092.1:0-217 GCF_002891405.2 Cryptotermes secundus | reverse complement strand
CTATTTATATCTTAGTAATGGATCTCGACACAAACTAGAGCTTAAAATGACTCCAAGTATTATCCGTAATTAAAGTCTTCTAATCATATACGCAAGACCGCGTCTGTGGTCTAGTGGTCAGAGTTCGTGCCTACAGATCCAGAGGCCCGGGTTAAATTCCCGGCGCTGCCAGTTTTCTGAGAAGTAGTGGGTGTGGAACGAGGTCCACTCAGCCTCG
>NW_019750091.1:0-217 GCF_002891405.2 Cryptotermes secundus | reverse complement strand
ATTATTATTATTATAGTCACATACATAATAACTAAAATTCCAACCTAGCCTGTTTATCGCGAACGCTGCGTCGTAGGGAAAGATGGTAAAGACAAAAAAAGAACATTCCCTTAGGAGAAATACACTCAGAAGAATTGTAAATTTTGCTGTTACATTCATGGTTTTGAGTCAGAATCAACTTCCTTTTCCATTAATTAATCCATAAGAGAAGCATTGG
>NW_019750090.1:0-217 GCF_002891405.2 Cryptotermes secundus | reverse complement strand
TCCCGCAGTGATGTAACAGTGCTGCCGCTGCTACGGTAACAGGCCAGTCAACACTCTGCCCCCTCCCCCAGGGTGACTTAACAGCACTTTCCACTGTGATGTAACAGGGGGCATGACTGTAACATGAGGCAACAGCGAATAGTATAAAAAGCCAGCTGAGCAGTTATATAGTGTGTGTGTGATCAGGAGTGACACAGTGAGGATTGTGAAGTCGCTG
>NW_019750089.1:0-217 GCF_002891405.2 Cryptotermes secundus | reverse complement strand
CTAGCTTGCTAGCTTTACCTTGCTAGCTTTCTAGCATTGCGTTTCTAGCTTCCTAGCTTTCCGTTTCTAGCTTGCTAGATATTCGTTGCTAGCTTGCCAGGTTTGGTTTCCTAGCTTGCCAGCTTTGAGTTGCTAGCTTGGTACTTTGCCTTGCTATCTTGCCAAATTTGGTTTGCTACCTTTCTAGCTTTACTTTGCTAGCTTGCTAGCTTTGCGT
>NW_019750088.1:0-217 GCF_002891405.2 Cryptotermes secundus | reverse complement strand
GGAGGCCACTGAAAAGTCCAAAGAGTAGTTGGATATAAAATATTACAAATGGCTCTTAGAGATATACGATGGGACGATCTGGATTGGATTGATCTGGCTCAGGAAAGGGACCAGTGCAGGTCTTGCCCTCAACACTTAGTGTGTGTGGTGCACCTGTCGGTTCGTTGCTTTTACTGGCGAGAGTCATTCTCTCCTCAACAACTCCCTGCTCTAGTTT
>NW_019750087.1:0-217 GCF_002891405.2 Cryptotermes secundus | reverse complement strand
ATTCTAATTTTTATGTTTTTAGAAAGCAGATGATGAGAAAAGGCTCTGGACTTAACGGTAACAAGCATTACTCATATTCAGTCCTCTTTTGATTCCTAACAAATCAAATTTTTATTTGTTACTGTCTTTCACATATATTTGAGCTGTGCCGCATTTTCAAAGGATCTATTAGTTATCTTTATGTCATGATTTTCCTCTGCATTCTGGTGACGAGACA
>NW_019750086.1:0-217 GCF_002891405.2 Cryptotermes secundus | reverse complement strand
TGCAGGACATCATTCGTAACGCGAAGTCAACTGAATGCTCACAAGAGGGGGCACAATAAGGAAGGTGCATTTCTCTGCGAGTATGAGGGCTGTCTAATGAGTTTCATGCGTCGGACTCACTTGAAGAGGCATCAAAAGGCTCACAACGGAGGAAAGCCATTTGAATGCAATGTGTGTAACCGGAGCTTCTCCCGAAAGGACAACCTGTTTAGACATA
>NW_019750085.1:0-217 GCF_002891405.2 Cryptotermes secundus | reverse complement strand
TACACCCTTGCTAAGCAATGTGTTGATAAACAAGTTCCCACAAAAATAAATTGTTGGTAAACATTCTGTTACTATGTTATGCAACAATAGAGGAAGCTGTATTTTCTGTAGATCAAACTGACACGCCAATACACTGGCTGGGTAGTGATCACGTGATATGTGTTTACTATAGCTCCATGTCCATTCCACGGCTATATAACGAGAGCCGTGAGCTGTA
>NW_019750084.1:0-217 GCF_002891405.2 Cryptotermes secundus | reverse complement strand
TGACGAGTCGCATCGCTCGTCGCATTAGCGTCATCTTTTTCTATCATTCGTACGTCTCTGTCTCTTCCTGCACAGCTGTGGGGTTCCGCTGACTTGGCGTTTCTGTTCATTTGTTTCATGGATTTCATATTGTGCGTACGAGTAGCTTCTCTCCCAGCTAGAGGCAAATTTACAAGTTCAGCAGTTTTACTTCACATTTAATCTATCTCCCGTAGTG
>NW_019750083.1:0-217 GCF_002891405.2 Cryptotermes secundus | reverse complement strand
GAATGAAACAAATCAAATATTAGAGACATACGTGAGGAATTGTTCTTAAATTTAGTATGCACATCACGGTAGTCGAAGTTTTCTTAATTCTCAACTAGTCTTCATCAGCCTTAATAATTTGCTTGCAGTGAAATTTCTTAGGTTCAAACTTCACGTATTTTGATGTTCGTCAAAATAGGTTTGTGGCCGGTCACGGTAGCCGAGCGGTCTAAGGCAT
>NW_019750082.1:0-217 GCF_002891405.2 Cryptotermes secundus | reverse complement strand
TCCACTATGGCTGCACCAATATTCCGGGTCACTGCCTCAAATTAACTGGGTCCTTCATAATTTATACTCACTGGCAGATAAATTGAGGATGGTCAAACCATGGCAAGTGATGAGAGGGACATACAGCACGCACGGGAAGAAAAATGTTTCTAAATGTAAAAAGGTAAGAAAGGTAAAGCTGTCCCTGTAACAGGCCTTGAAGGCCAGTAGGTGTGTG
>NW_019750081.1:0-217 GCF_002891405.2 Cryptotermes secundus | reverse complement strand
GCAGCTTACACAACCGTTTAAAAAGATCGGAACAAAAGTTTGCTCTTTGGTCTGTTAAAATCATAGAAGGAATACCAAACATTTACACTACGCTTTTCATTTATTTGTCAGCTATCTCTTCACTTGTTTGACCTTTTAACGGAATTGTCAAATTCAGGGGTCCCAATATGTTTAATGCTATCTTGTCCCACGGGTTATCCTGAGTATCAGTTATTTG
>NW_019750080.1:0-217 GCF_002891405.2 Cryptotermes secundus | reverse complement strand
ATGAATGAATGAATGACGTAATAGAGTTTCTAGTCATATGTCAGAAGACCTTATTTTGAATTTTCACCGCGGTGAGAAATGAGATCTTATATACAGATGACTGATCGTTGTGTGTCGTAATAGAAACTTCATTTCTCCAGTTAGAGCAGGTTCCAAGTGAACTTTCGGCCACTAAATGGTAGTCATTAGACGGAATTACATATGCACCACAAAGTTG
>NW_019750079.1:0-217 GCF_002891405.2 Cryptotermes secundus | reverse complement strand
CGTCACCGCGGAGGGGGGGAGGGAGCGCTACGTTACCGCCACGTGTCGCTAGGGAGGTAGGGGTCCTCCGTTGCGCAACATGTCACAATATGTCTGTTTACGAAGAAAAACGTTGTATTTATTAATATCATTATTTCTAAACATTTATTTTTTTCCCTTGGCACTACAGCCCAAGTGGGCCTAAGCCTACCTCCATGAACTTCTCCATTCACTTCGG
>NW_019750078.1:0-217 GCF_002891405.2 Cryptotermes secundus | reverse complement strand
AGTCTTCATTAGCCGTTGCTTGGTAGTGGCTTCACCGGCGGACATTCACCTTCCACTGGGTTTACGAATTGTCCTCGGCCTCAGCTACCAGCTTCTCACTTCTCACAACTGTAATTCTCAACTGTCTTAACAACAGCTTAAGTCAAAATCAAAGTTACGTTATGACCGACGGTCAGTCGGCCAGTCTGTCTTCGTGTCAAGACGCATCTGGGGCCCT
>NW_019750077.1:0-217 GCF_002891405.2 Cryptotermes secundus | reverse complement strand
CGACAGTATGGTCAAGATCTCTTCTCCATCAACGAATTAGGCTTCAAAGAGAAGGGTATGCTAAATTTAAATGACGTGTAAACCCATACAGTAAAACTAAGTCCAGACGCCAGCAGCAGTTTCCAGTTAACGTTTAGGCTAATATCGCTGAAGACTTTTCTGTAGGCCGATACATTTGTCCTCATAGACTCAGTGGCTCTATCTAACGTTATTTTTG
>NW_019750076.1:0-217 GCF_002891405.2 Cryptotermes secundus | reverse complement strand
TGGCTTTGCGTTGCTAGCTTGCTAGCATTGCGTTGCTAGCTTTACTAGCTTGCAACATTTCGTTGCTACCTTGCCAGCTTTGCGTTGCCAGCTTGCACGTTTGCTTTGTTAACATGCCACGTTTTCGTTGCTAGCTTGCTTGATTTGTGTGTCTAGCTCGCTATCTTTGCGTTCTTACCTTGCTAGCTTTCCGAATCTTGCTTGCTAGCATTGCGTT
>NW_019750075.1:0-217 GCF_002891405.2 Cryptotermes secundus | reverse complement strand
CAGGCTCAGTTATGTTCTGAGAATTTGCTTTCCTACTTTATGTGAGGCCTAAACAAGAAGTTCTCATTGGGCTCAGTCCCACTCGATTTTCACTACAATTTCACAACTTTATGTTTCCAAATTATTTCATTTTATAATTTTTTATTTTGAACTTTAGATGTACCTGGTAACGATTTCGTGGAAAATGGGACGAGTTTGATCTCCAAGCCCAGTTGGA
>NW_019750074.1:0-217 GCF_002891405.2 Cryptotermes secundus | reverse complement strand
CAAAGTGACACTGGAGCAGGTTTTCTCCGAGTAATTCGGTTTCCCTTACCAATCTTTATTCCATCAATTGCTCCACAATCACCTATCATCTGGGGCTGATACAACAGACCAGAAGTGGCCGCAGTACCAAGTGGACTCAGTCTCACAGCACAAAACAAAAAACAAACTCCGCGGTTTTAGTCCGCAAGCGAGCTATACCGACCGAGCAACCGCCGCT
>NW_019750073.1:0-217 GCF_002891405.2 Cryptotermes secundus | reverse complement strand
GGCGTATGGGGGAGTGGATGTAGAGATCCACATTTTCTGGTCAGCGTCACGCCCCTGTCGCTTTACCCCCGGGGGAAGGTCCCCACAGCCGGTCTGGAAGACGGTACTGAGTCTGTTCTTGGTTTTAATCATAGTAGTGTTAGTGTGCCTTATATATATATAATTTTTAATTTTTTAATTCGCTTAGTGGAGGGGGTGGAATCCAACTGGGTCCACT
>NW_019750072.1:0-217 GCF_002891405.2 Cryptotermes secundus | reverse complement strand
GTGCAGCCTTTTGGGGTACTGGGCTACCCTCCATAAGGGATCCCTTGCATTGTTGGAAAAGAAGGTATCACGTGTTTTAGTGATTAAAGACGGGGTTTGGATTTATAATTGGATTTACTAACCACCTGCAGGTCCTAACTACAAATAATTATAACACTCTTGTTGATTTACACAATTAACAATCACTCCACTTTAACCTTCTCAGTCTGTTTCCACT
>NW_019750071.1:0-217 GCF_002891405.2 Cryptotermes secundus | reverse complement strand
TCGATCCTAATGATGGAGACAGTACGTTCCTCCGAAACGTCGGTGTAGTCCACCAGACCACGTGGCGTCACATCCCAGAAGATAGTACTGTTTACAGTTACAGCTGTGAGAACCTGAACTCCATCAGACCGTAAAGTTTTCCCTGTGTGTAATTAATTAAGCACTACGCCAGGAAGACGTATTGGGGAGTGGAAGTATTGCTCCATCGTTCTTGACT
>NW_019750070.1:0-217 GCF_002891405.2 Cryptotermes secundus | reverse complement strand
CTAACTTGCTAGCTTTGCGTTGGTAGCTTGCTAGCTTTGCGTTGTAAACTTGCTAGTTTTGCGATGCTAGATTCCTAGCTTTGCGTTGTTAGATTGCAAGATTTGCGTTGCTATCTTGATAGCTTTGCATTCTTGATTGCTTGCTTTACATATCTTTCTTGCAATCTTTCTAGATTTGCGTTGCTATTTTGCTATCTTTGCGTTTCTAGCTTGCTAG
>NW_019750069.1:0-217 GCF_002891405.2 Cryptotermes secundus | reverse complement strand
CCTTCCTCATGTCAAGATCTTCAGTTAAGATTTTTCTGCTGCTTTGTCGATGTTTGTTTCCTCTGCTATGCTCCTGACAATCAGCTGATGATTTTCATGCATAATTTGAGAACATTCTGCAATGTTTTCTTCATTTCTGTTTGTTGCTGGCTGTCCTGATCTCTCTTCGTTGGTGACACTTTCTCTTCCTTCAGAAAAATGTGTCACCCACTTGTAA
>NW_019750068.1:0-217 GCF_002891405.2 Cryptotermes secundus | reverse complement strand
CTAGTAAGCTAGCAAAGCAAAGCAAGAAAGCTAGCAACGTAATGCTAACAAGCAAGCAACGCAATGTTACCAAGCCAACAACGCAATGTTAGCTAGCTACCAACGCAAAGCGAGCAAGCTAAAACGCAAATCTAGGAAGATAGCAACGCAAACCTTGCAAGATAGCAACACAAATTTATCAAGCTAGAAAAGCATATCGAGCAATCTAGCAAGCTAG
>NW_019750067.1:0-217 GCF_002891405.2 Cryptotermes secundus | reverse complement strand
TATCAAAGACACATCCAGCAACCAAAAAGCACATTGTTCTGTGCTATGTGAGTTACTACATTTCATGCATCTTGGCCTGTGTGCACTGTGCCCCTTGGTATAGAAGTAAGCTTTGTATCTCTTGCATTGTGGTATATTATTTGCTTTTCATGAGTTGGCCCAATTTGTCTTTCACAATCTGTATATATTCAATGTGGGATAATTTGTTGCTGGTTGT
>NW_019750066.1:0-217 GCF_002891405.2 Cryptotermes secundus | reverse complement strand
TGCTATGTGAGTCAGTCTTGGACTGTGTGGCCTTGTGGATCTGGCATCATGTCCCAGGGGGGTGTTCAGAGTCAAATTCACATTGTGACTGATGGTCAGTCAGTCAGTCAGTCTTGGTGTTGAGCCCCATGTGGGGCTTATGACCAGATATTTATTACTGTTTGACAGAGGTTTGTTATTGTGGGGCACCCTCTCTGATGAGAGGACAGATCTGTCT
>NW_019750065.1:0-217 GCF_002891405.2 Cryptotermes secundus | reverse complement strand
GACAGTAGCTTGATAAATGCTAAGCTTGGCTTGGGGTCTGGGCCATCCCACTTTTAAGTTACGATGTCCAAAACTGTCGCATATCGTATTCTCAAAGGTTTCCGACAATTCGTGTAAATTTCTAAGAAGAAAACTGCGGGGGTCCTTCCTGTTTCACTTAGCATCTGCGTTTACTATTCGTTATTTCATTTTTCCATTTGAGAGTCGGGCTAAGGCT
>NW_019750064.1:0-217 GCF_002891405.2 Cryptotermes secundus | reverse complement strand
GTGCTGCCAGATTTCTGTTGCTTGTATTCGTGCTGACTGTAATTGGCCCACTGGCTTGTGAGTTCAGCTTCTAAATAAATAAAGAACTGAATTGGATTGAAGTATACACGGATAGACGTGCAACGAGTTCTTGAAGGATTCTTTGTCGTGGCGAAGTTACTGTCATATGAGTACAAGCGGTCCCAAATGTTATGGAGAACATCACATTTCAATTTAA
>NW_019750063.1:0-217 GCF_002891405.2 Cryptotermes secundus | reverse complement strand
CAATTTACCTAATCCTTCTAGTCGCACTATGGCCCTGGGGTCGACGCAGCCTCTTACAGATGAGTACCAGGAATATTCATGGGGTTAAAGGGCGGCCGGTGCTTTAGACCGACAACCTTTGCCGCGCCATAGCTTAAGCGGTTAGTCGCTGGCTTCCACCGCGGAGGCCCGCATTCGATCCCAGGTCTGGTCAAGTGAGATTTGTGGTGGACAAAGT
>NW_019750062.1:0-217 GCF_002891405.2 Cryptotermes secundus | reverse complement strand
CACAACCCTATGGGCCTTCATGGCATGTTACAGGGATAGCTTTGCTTAATTGCTTAGTTTCATATTACTTAGTGCTCCCCTCTAGGTTCTGTGATCTTAATATATAAACTATTATTGCATATAAATCCCTTTCAACAAACTGACTTGCTTTCAAGATGACACAAGTGACTTCAGGGAAGTAGAAAATTTGCTGGTGAATATATATCTTTAAGTTGCT
>NW_019750061.1:0-217 GCF_002891405.2 Cryptotermes secundus | reverse complement strand
GAAAATTAAATATTGTGTCACAATATGCTCAGTTGGGAGAGCTCAGTGTGTGTATTGTGACGGGCTACGGGCTGGAGAGCCGTGGTTCGATTGCCAGCAGGCTCAGAAATTTGTTCCCTACTCTACAAATTCTAGACCTGCTCTGCCTTTGAGGTAATGTCACCGGGACGTAAAGCTCCCCACTCACCCCCAACAAATGCCGAGGTCAATAATATCT
>NW_019750060.1:0-217 GCF_002891405.2 Cryptotermes secundus | reverse complement strand
GGATGGTATGGATTGGATTGATCTGGGTCAGGACAGGGACCAGTGATGGACTCTTGTGAATACGGTAATGAACTTTCGGGTTCCATAAAAGTCTCGGAAGCTCTTGAGTAGCTGTACAACTGGCGGCTTCTCAAGGAGAGCTCAGTTCCATGAGTGAAGGAGTAACACGTGAGGCCTAAGCGGCCTCCGTAGTCTAGGGGTAACGTTCCCACCTCAT
>NW_019750059.1:0-217 GCF_002891405.2 Cryptotermes secundus | reverse complement strand
CTTGCTTGCATTGCTTGCTTGGATTCCGTTGCTTGCTTTCTTTCATGTTTCCTTGCGTTGCGTTGCTTGATTTCTCGTTTGTTTTGCGTAACTTGCTTGCTTTTCCTATGCTTCATGGTTTGCTTGCTTTCGTTGTTTGCTTGCTTTGCGTTGCTTGTGTGCTTCCTTGCCTTGCTTAACTAGTTTGCTAATTTTGAGTTGCTGCCTTGCTTGCTTG
>NW_019750058.1:0-217 GCF_002891405.2 Cryptotermes secundus | reverse complement strand
TCCTTTATTGACAATCAGACTGTACAATCTGTAAGTCAATGTGCTTATTGGTGTACAATATAATAACTGTTTATTGTACACTGTACATGGCGAGAGCGGAATAAACATCCAGTGGTGTTCTCCTCAGTTCCTGTGATCTGGTGGTCAAATTCCTTTAAGTCTTCGATTTTGGTGAAGTTGAAGTAGTGGTTGAAGAAGTGGGTTGGAGTGATTTTCT
>NW_019750057.1:0-217 GCF_002891405.2 Cryptotermes secundus | reverse complement strand
CTGTAGCCAGGAACTCTGACCACTAGACCACAGAGGCGGACCATAGGCGTCGAAACGAGAAGAATATTAAAATAGGTGTTAGAGAAACTTTGTGTTAGGTGTGTGAACTGGATTCTTCTGGCTAAGGACAAGGGACCAATGTCTAGCTGAAATTGAATATTGAATCTTAAGGTCCCATAACAAAAGGCAGGAAATTTCTTTACCATGTGACAGATTG
>NW_019750056.1:0-217 GCF_002891405.2 Cryptotermes secundus | reverse complement strand
CAGTAACAATAGATTTAGTAAATTTTGTATCACTTTGGGCCGACCGTAACATGTTTTTGTAGTGTTCCACTCCGACATGATTTTCGTTGCCTGACAGAGCGTGCGGTACAGACCGCGCACAGAGCTTCCGTTTGCTCAAATCCTCGGTCAAAATTTGCTGCTCATTACTTTTTATTCCCAGAAGCTCCTCGATGAGTCTTGCAGAAACACATCTGTC
>NW_019750055.1:0-217 GCF_002891405.2 Cryptotermes secundus | reverse complement strand
CATTGTCATGATGGAGGAACCAGGAGTTGTTTCTCCACAACTGAGTCTTTTTCTCCTGACATTTTCTCTCAGATGTTTCAGCACTTTGAGATAGAAGCACATCACTAGGCAGCAAAACTTACCGAACATTGCTAAGACGTCGAGTTGGTGCACTATTTCAACTTTTTGAAAGGACCACATATGTCCTAGATTTTCTCATGGTAAGAATTATAAGCAT
>NW_019750054.1:0-217 GCF_002891405.2 Cryptotermes secundus | reverse complement strand
ATGGGCCTTCACGGCCTGTTACAGGGATAGCTTTACTTTTACGTAAAGGCAGAAGGAGAACACGAATACATGTTTTAGGGTTCAGCCCTTCCTCAAGGTGAGTCACAGCTACTGCACACAGCCCCTACCGATTTCTAAATCTTTTTAATGAACATAACATAAACATAGTTCCCCCTTCTCAACCCTATTTTGCTCATGGTTCCTATTAACGTGTTAT
>NW_019750053.1:0-217 GCF_002891405.2 Cryptotermes secundus | reverse complement strand
CATCGAACTCGGAACTCCGACTCTGGTCGTCCAGCCGTAGCCAGTCGCCATACCGACTCTCCAATATATGGGGAGGAAAATGGATTATGAAACGCCTCATTGTGCAATTTCTCCAACCTCATTTTATTTGGTCCTTCTTCGTTCCGAATATTCTTCTCAGGCCCTTGATCTCAGTCTACGCTATTCCCTTAATGTGAGAGACCAAGCTTCTTTTTTT
>NW_019750052.1:0-217 GCF_002891405.2 Cryptotermes secundus | reverse complement strand
TCAATTTCACGACATGTTTCGACCTTATATGGCCATCTTCGGGTGTTGGCCACAAACTATTTCACTCTGTGCTGTGTCTCACTTCTTCTATCACATATTACTGCGGTAAATCCTAATTTAAAATAATATAAGAGACCAAGCTTCACAACCGCACAGAATCACAGACAAAATTATAGTGTTTTATATTAAGACCAATATGAAGGAAAGTATTTGTATC
>NW_019750051.1:0-217 GCF_002891405.2 Cryptotermes secundus | reverse complement strand
AGTATCGGCCATACTTTGCAGTTACTCATTTTGTTTCAGTTTTTTTATCATTAGTCTCATCCCCTGCTTCCCTGTAGAAGACTCTGCAGCTTTTATCTACTTCTGCATGCATTTCATCTATCAATCAAACAATCAATCAATCATCAATGGCTCTACTGCCTTTTGTCGGCTGTTGGCCTCTTCTTCAGTTTCGTAAACTTTTGACACAGACGATATG
>NW_019750050.1:0-217 GCF_002891405.2 Cryptotermes secundus | reverse complement strand
GCTGCTTCCTCTCCAGCAGTGCTGCTGTTAACGACCGTCGAGTATGTGTAATGGTTAGTTACTGGGGCCATTGCCTGTGCAGAAATGTCAAGGGCATCGATCCCTTCGTTTCTATGACAGTATTTTAGATTGTGTCTTCTGAGCTGTGACACCGTGTAGCCTACCCCGTGTCATAACCAGGGCCCGGAATTTGATGACCTGAAAATATTTAAAAAAT
>NW_019750049.1:0-217 GCF_002891405.2 Cryptotermes secundus | reverse complement strand
ATGATAGTTTCTCCCACTTAACCTGCCAGCAATGTGTCCTATCCCTACTGCCAGGCCAAGTTCAGTTTCCCCACTCTTCACCAACATCCATCCTCAGTACCCAGACTGCACAATCTGAAGAAGTGTCTAACAAATGTGTAGCATTATACATCTCATTAATCTTAAGACGGCAATGGAGACTGCTGGCAAAACTAATTTTTTTTTGCAACTTTTCATA
>NW_019750048.1:0-217 GCF_002891405.2 Cryptotermes secundus | reverse complement strand
TACGGGATTCAACCAGCTCTGGGACCCTCTCAGCCTTATATCCAACGGTCACGGGGCTATTTGCCAGGTGGTAAAGCGGTCGACGCCAGGGTTAAGAGTGTGTGGAGCTATAGCCACACCCTCCATACTCCTTAATGGGGAAACTTTACCTTCACTTTATTACGCCAAAACAGTTTATCGGGAAGTAGAAATTCGATTTCAGCTTTTCAAATAAAAT
>NW_019750047.1:0-217 GCF_002891405.2 Cryptotermes secundus | reverse complement strand
AAGAGGATACTCAATTTTGGAACAATTCAGTGGTCTTCGAACGAACAAGAATGTGGTCGTGGGGCCCTTATGGGGCCCGAAACCAAGAATGACTCTGCTGACGAAGTCAGCAGAAATTTACTCTTCTGTATTTTAAAATTTATAAAAAGGGGAGAGAGAGCAGTTATTCCGAAATTGTTTCATTTATTTACGAGACCACAGTGTCATATCACTCAAG
>NW_019750046.1:0-217 GCF_002891405.2 Cryptotermes secundus | reverse complement strand
CAATTCCATTTATCCTACTCAACGTGTCAGCATTTGTGTTTGATGTCCCCTTTTTGTATATAATCTTGTAGTCATATTCTTCCAATTTTATTCTCCATTGTAATAGCCCTGAACCTGGATCCTTTATGTTCATTATCTATGTGAGAGGTTTGTGGTCAGTCGCAACCTTGGTTTTCCTCCCGTATAGATATGGTCTGAAATATTTTATTCCCCAAAC
>NW_019750045.1:0-217 GCF_002891405.2 Cryptotermes secundus | reverse complement strand
TCTGTTCATTACAATGTTCACACAACCATGTGTGAACATAAATTCGTCTTTACTATCATTCCATAAAACCCATTGCTTCTCAACCAGTGGGACTTGACAATTTGCTGTGTGGGATGCAATATCTTGAACACAAGAACTTCCACTAATGATTAATGTAATACTAAAATGTAAACAATTGTAAAGGTACATTTGTTTTTACTGTGGTGGGGCTATAAAT
>NW_019750044.1:0-217 GCF_002891405.2 Cryptotermes secundus | reverse complement strand
TTAAATACTGCAGGACAGTTAAGTGCCCACTTAAGGTTTCTTTGGAGAGTAATGGATTTTTATTCTAAACTGAGGAAAATCTTGAATGGAGAACGTTTAACACTGAGACTGTTGTCCTGGGTGTCATTAAAATAAAAAACAAACTGACATAATTTTTAAGTTGAACATTAAATGGGGGTTCCACTCAGCTATATGGTATTCAATCCACGTCTTAAAT
>NW_019750043.1:0-217 GCF_002891405.2 Cryptotermes secundus | reverse complement strand
CTAGCTTACTAGCTTTGCTTTGCTAGCTTCCTAGGTTTCCGTTGCTATCTTGGTAAATATGCGTTGCTAGCCTGCCAGTTTTAGGATGCTAGCTTGGCAGCTTTTCGTTGCTATCTTGCCAGTTTGCGTTGCTATCTTGCCAGCTTTCCGTTGCTACCTTTCTAAATTTCCTTTGTTAGCTAGCTAGCTTTGCGTTGTTAGCTTGCTAGCTTTGCGT
>NW_019750042.1:0-217 GCF_002891405.2 Cryptotermes secundus | reverse complement strand
GTTCAAGAAGCATAAATCTGTCATTTTGAAGCTGGTATTATAACAAGACAACCAGTGACGTGGTGGCAGCTACCCTCTGGAAAATAACTCAGCTATAATTTGTGCAGTGACCGGCTGCGAGGCCAGTGACACGATGAGATGGCATCACCCATACTTTCAGCACGACAGTGAACACGAAAGTTTCGGAGGAATATACTACCTCCATCTTCAGGGTAAT
>NW_019750041.1:0-217 GCF_002891405.2 Cryptotermes secundus | reverse complement strand
CAGGAGCTTTCACAGTGCAAGATTAGCTGTCAGATTGGTTGATGACCAGTGATCAAGGCAAAAGCTTAGCTACTTCATAGCATGCATAATGATAAAGAACTTTCAGCATTCCAAACAAAGTTACTATCCTAGAATAAGGCACAATAGATCACTGTGGTCATGATGCAAGGGCCAAGAAAGCCCACCCCTTATACATTCACATACTATTCTAGAAGAT
>NW_019750040.1:0-217 GCF_002891405.2 Cryptotermes secundus | reverse complement strand
GTGCAACTTGTACCAAGCCAAGTACAATAGACAGTCTGGCTTGTCGCTGTCTGGCCACTTCCTCAAGTACGCCACTATGGCATCATATTTGGATCCTAGGCCATCCGATCCTGAAATTATAGAAGCGGTACGTTACCACTTCCCGGTGGGGGTCCAGAGAGCGATGCTGACCAATCAACTAAAAACTATCGGGGATACATTAGACCTCCTGAGAAGG
>NW_019750039.1:0-217 GCF_002891405.2 Cryptotermes secundus | reverse complement strand
CGTCAAGTCCCATCTAGGGCCCAAGACCAGATTTTTATTACTGTCAGACAGTTGCAGTTCTGTTGATGCGGGGCGCCCTCTCTCATGAGTTGTTTACAATTGGTGCTGGTCCTCGCCAGCGCAGTCATTCTCAGGTCCAAATCCCGCGGGACCCACGGCCACATTTTACTGTCTCAGATTCTAGACTTCCCCAACCTGGAGGGCCAGGTCCCTGTAT
>NW_019750038.1:0-217 GCF_002891405.2 Cryptotermes secundus | reverse complement strand
TACTTCAGTGTTCTGACATTCATGATTCCAATGATACTCCATTCTTGTCTTACGATACACGTTCAGAAGAATTGAATGTTTTATAGCCCAGTGTTTTAAGGACACTCAGCTTTGCTGATCGATAAGTGGATTTGATGTATTGTAGAGTTAAATTAACAGGTAACAACAGAAAAGTTACATAAAACAGTATTTAATTATGAATATAATGAATACCTGA
>NW_019750037.1:0-217 GCF_002891405.2 Cryptotermes secundus | reverse complement strand
TTTCTAACGATTCTGCCCTGTATTTAAGGACAAGATATAAATATACTCGTATATATAGTTGTATCCGTGTTCACTTGCAGACGAATTACTGCCAAGAAAAATTGAATATTTTTAAGGAAAGTTATTTTCTTGCAGTGATACACTTCCATTAATACAATATGCGTCACTGATCGTAGAGAGAGAATTTGTGTTTTTGCCTTTCACTGCGAAGGAAGCA
>NW_019750036.1:0-217 GCF_002891405.2 Cryptotermes secundus | reverse complement strand
TAGCATAGTGCCTCAACCAACTACGCTACTGCGTGCCCCCATCTCACGAAGAGAACATAAATCGTATTCATATTCTTACTGCTCTATTAAAAGTTCGTACACTGAATTTTTCAGATAATCTGCAAATTAAATTAAACTACACAGTATCTTTTAGTTTGTGCTCGAGAGAAAGGAAGTTCGTACCTCCTCATGACAGAAGTGGTAACTATTTATTTGT
>NW_019750035.1:0-217 GCF_002891405.2 Cryptotermes secundus | reverse complement strand
CACAATGCTACATGTTTCGGCCATATAAGGTCATCCTCAGGCAACGTATAAGGAGTCTAATGCACTAAGCACGTATCGAATATCATTCTTTTTGTCACATGATTGGTGTTTCCTTCTTCATATCTCTGTCGAAATGCCGCCCTCCCTCTGCAATGCATAACACGTGTTTAACTAATATAATCCTGCTTTTAATGTTTGGCTATATTGTCTCGTGTAT
>NW_019750034.1:0-217 GCF_002891405.2 Cryptotermes secundus | reverse complement strand
CTGTCTGTCAGCCTCCTCCTCGGCCTTCATCTCTTTCAGCATTTCAAGTAGTAGCTGAATGTCTTGCTCCTCCATTTCCTTTTTTTCATAAATTCAATACTTCTTCCCAAATCAATGCGTGTTTAAGCTCGTAGAATTCTGACACCAATGTAACGTGTCTTGAGTTCGAATCCCGTCGATCACGTGTGTAAGTTCAAATCCCACTTCTGACACCAGT
>NW_019750033.1:0-217 GCF_002891405.2 Cryptotermes secundus | reverse complement strand
AGAATATTAGTACACTTATGTGTATATGGTGTGGCATGTTGACAAATATAAAATTACATTTAAAGCAGTTATCGATCACTGGACTAATGAAATCTTGTAGCATATTATAATTTCCTCAGGCCAATATCACTAAATTTGTACTAATTTTCATTGACGCGCCCCATTCTGATCACCAAAAATGAATAATATTATTCAGTGTAAAATTGATTTTAATTAT
>NW_019750032.1:0-217 GCF_002891405.2 Cryptotermes secundus | reverse complement strand
TGTTGCTAGCTTGCTAGATTTGCGTTGTAATCTTGCTAGATTTCGTTTCATTCTTGATGGCTTTGCGTTGCTAGCTTGCTATCTTTGCGTTGCTAGCATACTTGTTTTGCGTTGCCAGTGTGTTAGCTTTGCGCTGCTAGCTTACTAGCTTTGAAATTCCTAGCTTGCTAGTTTTGCGTTGCTAGTTTGCTAACTTTGCGTTTCTAGCTTGCTAGTT
>NW_019750031.1:0-217 GCF_002891405.2 Cryptotermes secundus | reverse complement strand
AGTTCCGGTTTCGGGTAAAATGCTGCTGGTCCTCGCCAGCACAGCCTCGCGGCACCCATGACCACACTGTTGTCTCGTGACTCTTACTCAGGTTTATCTACGTAATTACAGTTAACAATTCGCTTCATACTTCACAGGTAACACTGCGTTTTAATCACAGAGATTAAGCCATGTAAATGAGATACAGCGTGTTTCTGTGAGGTAGAATCTGGATTAT
>NW_019750030.1:0-217 GCF_002891405.2 Cryptotermes secundus | reverse complement strand
CCACCCTTGACCTCGGAACTAGTTGGAGGTGAGTGGTCAGTTTGACGCCCCGGCAGGGGAATGACCATCCGGGATCCAGTGACTAGGAAGCTGGGTGAGCCCCAGAGCCGGTATGGACGCTGTGAGGTAGAGAATAATATCTTTCCACTGCCTGGAATCGAACCACTGACGTCCATCCCGTGGCCTATTGCTTTACCTCTAACAACATTTTTTTTCT
>NW_019750029.1:0-217 GCF_002891405.2 Cryptotermes secundus | reverse complement strand
CTTCTGGAAAGGGTTGAGTATATTTGACATTCAGCAGTTTTGTTATATAATCATATATAATGGAAGATTCAAAACTGTGTGCAGATCAGTGTGCGCCTTGGAAATTTTACCACAGGTGTGCAGAACCTTGTTTTGCACTCACTGCAATGTCAGAGGGTTGGTGTCTGCCTCAAATTGCCTGGTGGTGCAAACATAAGTCATTACTGATCTAATCAAT
>NW_019750028.1:0-217 GCF_002891405.2 Cryptotermes secundus | reverse complement strand
TCCTAGCTTGCTAGATTTGCGTTGCTAAATTGTTAGCTTTGCTTTTCTAGCTTGCTAGCTGTGCGATCTAGCTTGCTATCATTTCGTTGCTAGCTTATTATATTTGCGTTGCAGGTTTGGTAGCTTTGGTTGCTAGCTTGCTATCTTTGCGATCCAAGCTTGCTAGATTTGCGTTGCTAGCTTGGTAGTTTGCGTTGCTCTCTTGAGAGTTTTGCGA
>NW_019750027.1:0-217 GCF_002891405.2 Cryptotermes secundus | reverse complement strand
TATCAAGTTCATTCTTCCCTGTTCATCCTACCATTCGACACTGCACAGTCTGAACTACTGGAAACGTCGATATCTGTCTGTCTATCTATCTGTGTGTCTGACTGTCTATCTATCTATCTCTCCATCCATCCATATGTCTATCTATCTGTCCATCCATGTGTTTGTCAGTCTATCTATCTATCTACAGCCCTCGTGGTGCTTGGCCGCGTTTCTCAGT
>NW_019750026.1:0-217 GCF_002891405.2 Cryptotermes secundus | reverse complement strand
TGGCCTGATCCCCCGTCGAAAGAGTCCTACCGACTGTGTGTAGGAGCAAGCAACTGGAAAAGCCGCCAAATTTCACAAGGGCTGTAGAGCCATAGACAGATAATATTTCGGACCTCAAACATTTCAGTGCTTCGAATTTCAGTATGGCATTACAAATTATCTGTCTTGTTATTAGATATTTTCACCGAAAAATGAGTCACTGAACACAAGTGCGATT
>NW_019750025.1:0-217 GCF_002891405.2 Cryptotermes secundus | reverse complement strand
GCACAATCCGGCACTATAGTACGCCCCACACAATTATCGCTGCTATAACTTAAAATCTATTAACCACTGCATATCGAAAAGTTTAAGGACATTGGTTACCATACGTACCACATTCTTTACCATTAGAAACTGCATTTTGTTGACAGTGTTGTGTGTCGGTTTATCATGATTTCCACAGTAAACAACTATTGTCTTACCAAACAGCATTAACAGAAGT
>NW_019750024.1:0-217 GCF_002891405.2 Cryptotermes secundus | reverse complement strand
GGTTCTGCTGTTGTCATGATATGGGGGAAAACTCAAATTATGATCTGCTGTTGGCATGATTTCTCAAAAAATCAATCTATGTTCTACTGTTGCCATGATATGTTTGAGAACTCAATATATGTTCTGCTGTTGCCATGATATTGGGGAAAACTCTACCTATATACTGCTGTTCTCATGATATGAAGGAAAACTCAAATTATGTACCGCTGTTGCCATG
>NW_019750023.1:0-217 GCF_002891405.2 Cryptotermes secundus | reverse complement strand
TGTTAATTCCTTGCCATCACATTAGCCTGATAACCATATTATCACCTGATGGAGTGATCATAGACAGGGTATGGATTGGTAATTGGATTTATTGAGCACTTACACGTTGTAACTACAAGTAACTGTAGCGCTGTCACTAATCCACACACTCTAAAATTCGCTACAGCACGCCCTAAGTCTTCTCAGTATTCTATATCATCACTGGTTGTCACCTGGT
>NW_019750022.1:0-217 GCF_002891405.2 Cryptotermes secundus | reverse complement strand
TGTTAATTCCTTGCCATCACATTAGCCTGATAACCATATTATCACATGATGGAGTGACTATAGACAGGGTATGGATTGGTAATTGGATTTTTTGAGCACTTACACGTTGTAACTACAAGCAACTATAGCGCTGTCACTAATTCACACACTCTAAAATTCGCTACAGCACGCACTAAGTCTTCTCAGTATTCTATATCATCACTGGTTGTCACCTGGT
>NW_019750021.1:0-217 GCF_002891405.2 Cryptotermes secundus | reverse complement strand
GCTTTTCGTTGCTAGCTTTATAGATTGTTAGCTTTGTGTTGCTATCTTGATAGCATTGCGTTGCTACCTATTTAGCTTTGCGTTTCATGATTGTCAGCTTTGCGTTGCTAGCTTGCCAGCTTTGAGTATCAAGCTTGCCAGCTTTGCGTTGCTAGCTTACTAGATTTGCGTTCCTAGCTTGGAAACTTTGCGTTGCTAACTTGCATGTATTGCGATC
>NW_019750020.1:0-217 GCF_002891405.2 Cryptotermes secundus | reverse complement strand
ACGTCGCCTTCATCTTCAGGGTAGAATTAAAAGTCACGGAGAAACCAGCGTGCAGCAGTCGGCCCCGCTGTGACGTCCTCAAATCCCACGTGAATGAGTTTTCCTTGTTCTGGGCGAGTGGCAACTTACGTAGCAAACAGATACGGAAATGCAGTACGCTGGAACACAGCCACGCCCGCTGGCCTTCAGAATGCGTGTGAGGTCAGAGACGGCGTGT
>NW_019750019.1:0-217 GCF_002891405.2 Cryptotermes secundus | reverse complement strand
ACTGAGCCATCAAATAGGTCGGTCACTGATATGCAACGAATAAGGACGCAATAATATAAGAACTGTTGGATACGGTGCTTTCTGTGTGGTCCGACCCGAGGCTAAATAACAAGAACCAATAACACAGATTTCCCAAAGAAGTGACCGATTTTGTTCTTTTTTCGTCTTTATCATCTGGGTTACCCATCTTTCGCTTAAGTTTGTTATATAGATGTGT
>NW_019750018.1:0-217 GCF_002891405.2 Cryptotermes secundus | reverse complement strand
ATTATTAACATTTTATACTTTTAAAGTTTTATTCCAAAATAAATTCTGGTAATGTAGCAGAACGGTCTAAGGCATGCACTGTCTCGCTCGCTCAGAAGCAGGGATCGTGGGTATGAACACACACTCAGGGCATGGATGTTTAGTGTTTGTGTTTCTCTGTGTGTGTGTGTGGGGGTACTTTTTCTGTGTTTGTGTACAGGTGGAGGCCTGGCGACTA
>NW_019750017.1:0-217 GCF_002891405.2 Cryptotermes secundus | reverse complement strand
TGTGTTGGTCTGAGCGATGGTCACTCAGACCAACAGCTGCTAATATTTATCGTTCCTTCGTGGAAGTAGGTGAATGTAAGGATGTTGTTTAACAAATCAGTTCACAGAAATAGTTCTTACTGTTCAGTATTTGTTTTACGCCTGCTGCCAAAAATGAGAAATCTCGTTTCTACAGATTCAAAACTGAACCTATCTTACAGTAATCACAACAGATTGT
>NW_019750016.1:0-217 GCF_002891405.2 Cryptotermes secundus | reverse complement strand
CCACTAATTGACCTATTGTACCAGCCCCGGATGATAGATAATGATGATGATGATGAATGTGGAGCAGTCGGCCGAATGAGAACTCGCAGGAGGATCCGATGTACTTGGAGAAAACCTGCCCCAGTGCCTTTTTGTCCAACACAAATCCCAGATGACCTGTGCTCGAAATCGAGCCGCCACGGTGGGAAGCCGGCGACTAACCGCCTGAGCTATGGCA
>NW_019750015.1:0-216 GCF_002891405.2 Cryptotermes secundus | reverse complement strand
GCCATAGATCAACAACAACACAGCTGCGAAACGCTGATATGCCAATGTCATCAAACCACACTGAGGTTTCTGTCCATTGCTGCTACGGCAAGCACACGCGGCGAGTTCGCGAACTTTATTGTCAGACCTCGTATGAAGCATGCAAAACAAACTGCGTGTCCTGTAGTCGGAAACTATACCGACCGAGCGACCGCCGCTTGTCGGCGAAGTTGGTGT
>NW_019750014.1:0-217 GCF_002891405.2 Cryptotermes secundus | reverse complement strand
GCATCCAACATGAACGCATGTAACAGGGAGCTGGAAACAACTTCAAATTTACGAACTAAAATATTGGTTCCTTTCGCCAAATATTTTTAGGTTTGAAAAAATAAAGAGGATGAAAAGGGAAGAGCGTGATTACGCATGTGGGAAACAAGAAATGCGTATAAAGTTTTCGTTGGATCCTCATCATCATTCTCAAAATAGCCCTCTTTGAGCCAGCCTT
>NW_019750013.1:0-217 GCF_002891405.2 Cryptotermes secundus | reverse complement strand
CGCTCGGTCGGTATAGTTCGCTTGCGGGCTACAGGACACGGAGTTCTTTTTCGAAGTTCAGCTGTTTCAGGGCTGCTGAGCAACAGGATTGACAGTTACGCCTCCAAATACGTATCGTAAAGGTCTGTGCAGTAGATGGATTGCACTTGGATACTGTTCCCATACCTCGGGAATCCATATGATTCAAATATGCATTTTGAATTCAAAAGAAGACATT
>NW_019750012.1:0-217 GCF_002891405.2 Cryptotermes secundus | reverse complement strand
TAGAGGCCTACCTAAAAGGAACTTACGCCTACAATGGGAAATTTACGTCCACTTGTGCATTCTACTTCAAGATCAAATACATAGATTTAGACTATATTTGATACTGAGATATAGACTATATATTGTCTGGTGGAACAAAATATGACCTTCATTACTCCATTGTAACTACTTCATTATCAGGGGCGTAGGGTACATGGATGTGGTGGAAGCATTGCTT
>NW_019750011.1:0-217 GCF_002891405.2 Cryptotermes secundus | reverse complement strand
ATAATAATAATAATAATAATTCAGGTCACATCCTCTATCTAAGTGCTTGTCAATAACGAGTGGCCTATAACAGGGGAATACCGAAAGTGCACATAACTAAAGCTAGACTAAGGCTAGAACTAGAAGTAGACTAACTGTTAATCCTAGGCAATAAACTAATACAGGTAACACTATAATGACGTAACTCAGTAGGATTAAGCAAAGGAAAATGTGTCCT
>NW_019750010.1:0-217 GCF_002891405.2 Cryptotermes secundus | reverse complement strand
ACCACTTTTATACACCACTATGAACTACAAGTAATTACAGCTCTATCGCTAATCTCTACACTTTACAAATCGCCACAGCACCTGCTAAGCGTTTTCCCAGCCTGCTGTACCTTCAACAGCCGTTCCCTAGCAACGGTTTCTAACAGTTCAGAATCTTTAGCTTCCCACGCTCACGTCGTTACTGTCCGGCGAATGTCCTGCAAATGAACTCTTGTCA
>NW_019750009.1:0-217 GCF_002891405.2 Cryptotermes secundus | reverse complement strand
GGCAGTTCAATAGTTCAGCTGTCAAAGTGTTAACCAGCTAAGGAGCGGTACAAGGCAACGGCTAGAGGAAACTTTGCAGAGGAACAGCCATTGTTGAGACCTGTTACCCAGCAACGGTTAGAGGAAGCAGATTTAGAAGACTTAGTGTGGAGTTATTTAGAATTTGGAAATTAGAAACAGTGTTATTTGTAGTGATCAACAAATCTATTCACCAATT
>NW_019750008.1:0-217 GCF_002891405.2 Cryptotermes secundus | reverse complement strand
CTGTCACTGACCGAACAATTGTGTTAAAGTGAGAACTACAACGACTTAAATTAAGCAATTTTCTGTTACTGACCGCGTAATCGCGTTAAAGTGAGAACTACAATGACGTAAATTAAGAAATAGTATAGCTACTTCAATCGCTTTGAAACGAAAATGTGTAAACGAAGCACTCCGAAGTGAAGGTATGACTGCACACTACTTCAGTAAACAAAAAATT
>NW_019750007.1:0-217 GCF_002891405.2 Cryptotermes secundus | reverse complement strand
TAATCTGAACAATATAAGACATGAAACCAGTAGGCATTTCAGGAATAAAAAGAACGAATATCTGTAAGACAAAACTGCTGAGATTGCAACAAACAGTAAAATCAAGAATATTAGGGATCTCTATAGAGGAATAAATCACTTCAAGAAGGGTTACCAGCCTAGCAGTAACTTAGTGAAGCATGAAAATGGTGATCTGCTTGCAGATTCCCACAATATT
>NW_019750006.1:0-217 GCF_002891405.2 Cryptotermes secundus | reverse complement strand
TCTGAGCATCTGGGACACTGGAACTCATAGAGGATTTCGGTGGGAGAGCCAGAAGAAAAGAGGCCACTAGGAAGATCTAAATGTAGATGGAACGATATACTAGAATTGGTCTTTGAGAGATAGAATTGGGCCGTATGGAATGGATCGGTCCGGCTCAGGACAGATGGAGGGCTCTTGTGAATACGGTAATGAACCTTCGGATTCCATTTAGTTTTGG
>NW_019750005.1:0-217 GCF_002891405.2 Cryptotermes secundus | reverse complement strand
CCTAAAAGACATAAAAGAAATTAAGAAAAGAAATAAGTGAAAAATTTAGTAGTACAAGTAATGCTGATAAAAACAAATAAAAAATATCACTGCAGAAATTTCATTCGCTGTCAGAATCTGAACTCTAGGGTCTACTTCAGCCAGCTGACACCAATTTTGGATATTTTTTCGCGCGGTTTCAATCTCTCCAGCTGTCCTAAACACGGCCTGAAGCTCC
>NW_019750004.1:0-217 GCF_002891405.2 Cryptotermes secundus | reverse complement strand
GACCCGTGAAGCTGACCACTCACCTCTATACACCCATTCCCCATGTCCCTTCATGACGTAGTGCTTAATTCGTTGAGAACAGGGACAACTTTACATTACTGTTGTTTAGAGTAGTTTGCTTTTATAACACACTTAAATTATTTGTTAAATATCCTTTTGCAAGCTTTATGCTTTTGTTAGTGTTATTTTCGACTTAATTTTATATCGGCTAGAAATT
>NW_019750003.1:0-217 GCF_002891405.2 Cryptotermes secundus | reverse complement strand
TTATTGTCTTACCACTGGATATGTGTAGACCTCCTGAACGTTTTCGGATATCCCCTCATTGATGGAATTCCTAGGTCTATAACTCCATTGCCATTAACACAAAACTCTCCCGTAGACCCTCTTTTGGTCCAGTTCAATATAAGTCGTATCCGCCCAACCTGCTTCCATAAGACCGATTTTAATAAACAATTTTTTTCTGTCAGTGTTTCCCTGAATT
>NW_019750002.1:0-217 GCF_002891405.2 Cryptotermes secundus | reverse complement strand
GTGTAGTAGGTCGAATCACTATGCTAGAAACCGGGAGGCCGCGGTCCGCTTGCTGATGAGGGCATTTGATTTTTTCGATTGAACTAATCCTTTCAGCTCTATTATGGCCCTGGGTCGACTCAGCTTCAAACAGAAATGAGTATCATAAGCCTTACTGGGGATAAAGGAAGGCCAGCGTTTGAGGCTGACAAACTTCACCGCCATCTGTGAGCCGATT
>NW_019750001.1:0-217 GCF_002891405.2 Cryptotermes secundus | reverse complement strand
TTGCTGGCTTCCAAGTTTGCATTGCAAGCTTGCCAGCTTTGCGTTCCTATCATGCTAGATTTGCCTGGCTAGCTTCCTAGCTTTCGTTGCTTCCTTGCTAGCTTTCCGTTGCTTGCTTGCTAGTTTTGCGTTCTAGCTAACTTGCTATCTTGCTAGGTTTGCGTTTCTAACATGCTAGCTTTGCGTTACAAGCTTGCTATCTTTGCGTTGTTAGATT
>NW_019750000.1:0-217 GCF_002891405.2 Cryptotermes secundus | reverse complement strand
GGAAATCTGTCCAAAATATTGACATTTTCTACATTACATTAGGGATTTTCAGTCAATTCTGATTCATAATTTGTTAAATTTAACGAGTCTAAACCAGGTTTTTAAAGGTTTCAACGAATTAAAAATTTTTTACAAGAATTATTACAGAATGCAATTTAATTCAAAGATTTTAAAAAAACTGTCAAAAATTCCATTTTATAATTATGGAAATCTATCC
>NW_019749999.1:0-217 GCF_002891405.2 Cryptotermes secundus | reverse complement strand
ACAAAGCTGGCAACATAGCAACGCATATCTAGTAAGAGAGCAACGAAAAGCTAGCAAGCTTGCCACGCAAAATCTAGCAAGCTAACAACGCAAAGCTAGCATGCTAGCAACTAAAAGTTAGAAAGCTAGCATTTGAAAACTAGCAAGTTAGAACGCAAAGTAGCAAGCAAGAAACGCAAAGTTAGGAAGTTAGCAACGCAAATCTAGCAAGCTAGTA
>NW_019749998.1:0-217 GCF_002891405.2 Cryptotermes secundus | reverse complement strand
TTTTTTTTTCTTGGAGTGTACTGATTTAAGCACATTTATAACATAAAGATTAAACAGCAGGGACGAATAAGCCAAACACAAGAATTGAAATTAGCAAAGCCAAAAATGCAAGTAAACAAGAATGAAACAAACCCCCATAAAATAATTAATTCCGTCCCACTATTTACCTTTCCAACATCGAAATCCTCCAGCGCTTTCAAACCAAGACTCTCCTATT
>NW_019749997.1:0-217 GCF_002891405.2 Cryptotermes secundus | reverse complement strand
CGATTGTCTAGACAATGTGGGAACCTCAACGTCTCACAACCCTGTTGGACTCCTCGGCCTGTTACAGGGATAGCTTTACTTTTGCTTAATTTTTACTGTGTAATTTAAGTGACGCTGGGAACTAGTGATGTGTCTGTAGCCAATTAGGCCTATGTGTAACATTTTGTTATTATTCTGTGTGATGCTGAATTGTGTAATTCCGTATTACTAAATAGTT
>NW_019749996.1:0-217 GCF_002891405.2 Cryptotermes secundus | reverse complement strand
GATATTCCCCTCAGTATCCTGTTTCCGGCCTTCACTTCTGCCGTGTCGCTTACAGATATTCTCTTCAGCATCCTGTTTCCGGCCTACACTGCTGCCATGCCGCTTACCAATATTCTCCTCCGCATCCTGCTTCCGGCCTACATTTCTGTCGTGCCGCTTACCAATATTCTCCTCAGCATCCTGTTCTCAGCAAACCTAATTTCGTTTTGTTCTCTTT
>NW_019749995.1:0-217 GCF_002891405.2 Cryptotermes secundus | reverse complement strand
GACAGCTACCTACTGTTGTGTGACGTCACCACGGACACAAAGAAAACACAGCTTCCTCTATTGTTGCGTGCTCGTATTTCGGGCGTGGCCTAGAGATGGCGTCCTTATATTGTTGCGTGTTGGAATATGTTTAAGGAGCCGTTGCCTAGCAATGGGTGTTCAGGTTACAATATCTTAACGGGCTTCATACTATTTCATCTAGTCGACAGCAGATATT
>NW_019749994.1:0-217 GCF_002891405.2 Cryptotermes secundus | reverse complement strand
CTTGAGAGCCTTGCAATAGCCCTCTCTGTTTTCTTCAGCGGCATTGACTATTGCCGCCTAATCGACACTTTCCCCAATTTTAGCAGGTGTGAAGCTGGCCACATCCTCAATGTCGCAAATTATTTTAAAGTCTCCTACAATGTTCATCTGCTTCAGGATATTATTTTACATTCTCCCTGTATTCTGCCTGTAGTGAGGCTCTTCTTTCTGCCCAGAA
>NW_019749993.1:0-217 GCF_002891405.2 Cryptotermes secundus | reverse complement strand
TGCTAGCTTGCTAGCTTTGCGTTCCTAGCTTGCTAAGTTTGCGTTGGTAGCTTTCTAGCTTTGCGTTCCTATCTTGCTATCTTTGCTTTGCTAGCCTAATAGCTTTGCGTTGCTAGCTTACTAGTTTAAGTTGCTAGCTTGCTAGCTTCCAGTTGCTAGTTTGCTACCTTTACTTTGCTAGCTTGATAGCTTTGCTTTGCTATCTTGCTAGATTTGC
>NW_019749992.1:0-217 GCF_002891405.2 Cryptotermes secundus | reverse complement strand
CCAGGTTTGCGTTGCTAGCTTGCATGGTTTGCGTTTCTAGATTGCAGCTTTGCGTTGTTGGCTTTCCATCTATTCGTTGCTAGCTTGCCAGCCTTGCGTTGCTAACTTGCTAGCTTGATAAATATGCGTTGCTAGCTGTCTAGATTTGCGTTGCTCTCTTGCTAGCTTTGCTTGCTATCTTGCTATCTTTGAGATGCTAGCTTTCTTGATTGGCGTT
>NW_019749991.1:0-217 GCF_002891405.2 Cryptotermes secundus | reverse complement strand
TGCAGCCACTCAAGAATTTTCCAGCCTTTTATGGAACCCGAAGGTAGTCAAATGTAAGACTGTCCAAGTGACTAGGCTTCTGTTTTAACAGGAGTTACTGAGCATAGTGCATGAGCTGTTGTTTTCAGCCTGGACTGACAGAGGCCTTATGTGTATTGTATGTATCATCATTAGTAATCTGTCAGACGACAAGTCCACAGTCTCTTCCAAAACAGTT
>NW_019749990.1:0-217 GCF_002891405.2 Cryptotermes secundus | reverse complement strand
ATTAACCCACCGCGCATGTTTCGTTTGCTTCTGTGTGCTTCTGATGTGTTAGATGTCTTCATGTCATGAATTATCCCTGCATTCTGGTAATGAAATAGCGACATATACTTAGTTTTCTCCGCGTATACTCCTAGAACAGCCTCCTTATAAGCGTGAAATAACCTCTTGAATCGTTAATTTTCCTTACTCGGTCTAACAATCATTTTCTTACTGAGTT
>NW_019749989.1:0-217 GCF_002891405.2 Cryptotermes secundus | reverse complement strand
TTGGGAGTTCCGAAATTTCAAAAGGATTGTTGAAGAATTAGAAGACTTGCCGCGTGATTTGAAGACTTTATATGTGCTGTAGTTACCATAATCTTTAGAATGTTACAATTATTTGTAGTTACGATTTATGAGTGTTCAATAAATCCAGTCATCGAATCCAGAACCTATTATTATTCGTCATGCTAACCAGAAATTCGTGACAGTATCCTAAGTAGTT
>NW_019749988.1:0-217 GCF_002891405.2 Cryptotermes secundus | reverse complement strand
AGAGAGCTGTTGCATAGCAACAGCCTTCTCTTCTGGCTCTGCTACCCCAGCTTTTAGCACATGTCACAATATACACACTGCAGTGTCAATGAGCAATAGGTACAGTGTTCTTTCTTTTTTACGCTGCTGTCCCTTGAAAATATAGGCATACAAGACACTGTGCCATATGTGTTTGTCTGTCCCACCCTTTCAACTTTTGATTGAACCTTCTGATTTT
>NW_019749987.1:0-217 GCF_002891405.2 Cryptotermes secundus | reverse complement strand
AAAGGTTGGAATAACCTTCACTGTTGATTCTGCTAGAATGCTGCATAATAAATATTTGTGCAGCAAACATTTCCTGGAAAGTGTTTTCACCACACATTGCAGCAAGCCACAACACTGTATTGGCTACAGGTATGGACCACTGCGCTCTATAGTATGAATTATGTTCTGTTACGAGAGAAGTGGCTAGCGAGAATAATGAGAGCTAATTTTTTAAGTA
>NW_019749986.1:0-217 GCF_002891405.2 Cryptotermes secundus | reverse complement strand
CTATAAACGGGATATGGATTGCTGAATGGATTTATTGACCTCTTAAACAGATCAGTCGGAACTATAAACAATTAGAGTGCTATCGCTTCTCAGCCTCCCCTTGCAGAACTGAGGCCCCAGCCGAGTGGGCCGCCCACCCTTCGGCATGGACCATGCAAAAGACACCGCTTCGACAGCAACTCCACTGTTGCGTGAGTATCCGTCGCCGCGGGAATTT
>NW_019749985.1:0-216 GCF_002891405.2 Cryptotermes secundus | reverse complement strand
GTTATGAAGCTCCTCATTATGCAGTTTTATCCAGCCTCCTGTCATTCCATTCTCCTCAGCACCCTATTCTCAAACACACTCAGACAATGATACTCACTTAATATAAGAGACCAAGTTTCACATCCATACAGAACCAGAGACAAAATTTTAGTTTTGTACATTCTAATTTTTACATTTTTAGACAGCGAACGAGAAGACAAATTGTTCTGGACAGAA
>NW_019749984.1:0-217 GCF_002891405.2 Cryptotermes secundus | reverse complement strand
GTTGCTGCTGTTATTATTTTCTTTAATTCTCAAGTTGTAGGATGATTTTATAGGATGCCTGCTACCTTTATATATTGAATTGAATTTATTTGCATTCCACAGATCCTAAGTAGGTGAATACCTCTGGATATAGAACAAGTCAAAATAATATCTACTGGTACAAGTAATTTTTTCTTAAACTAATATAGCTTAATTCTACATTATTCTCTATTTACAT
>NW_019749983.1:0-217 GCF_002891405.2 Cryptotermes secundus | reverse complement strand
ATTATTACTTACTAAAATTTAATACTATTTCTTTCATGTCATTTTTATATTAACATTAATATTACTACATCTACATCACGAGCTTTCAATAACAGTTTTTATACACAAAACAGAGAATCCTCTAATTTGTCCTTGGGAACGAAAGAAAATCACGAAACTAACGACTGACTCCATGACATAAAGCATCAATCGAAGAATTTTATTCTTGTGTTTTACT
>NW_019749982.1:0-217 GCF_002891405.2 Cryptotermes secundus | reverse complement strand
TTTTTTTTTTATGGCTGAGTAGTGAGAAAGAGGAAAAGATGGTTATAACTGACAATTTATCTTATTTCATTTGCCATAATGCAGAAATTGTAACTGTGAATGTTCAGTGTTTGTGATAATACAAGGGCTATTTGGAAAGTAACATCTGTTTATTTTAGGCAACTAATGAATAGCAGGGGAGAGCTTGCAAATGCAAGGTAGTGTCATGTGACTCGTC
>NW_019749981.1:0-217 GCF_002891405.2 Cryptotermes secundus | reverse complement strand
CGATAGTAGTAAAAAAAGAAAGAAGACAAAGAGTAACGCTCGTAATGCTATTCCTGTAACAGGCTCTGGAGGCCTATGCCCACAGGGTTGTGAGACGTCGAGGTCAGTAGTAATATAATTGGTATGTTTCGTATTAATTTGAAGTAGTTATGACCGTGTGTTATGGTTTTCATGGCTTCATTTCTTCGATGTGTGACAGCTGATGGCAATGTTGAAG
>NW_019749980.1:0-217 GCF_002891405.2 Cryptotermes secundus | reverse complement strand
CGAAATAGAACAAGTTTCAGAAATGCAACACCTTTTCTAACTCGAGAAATGAATTAAATCCCAAATAATAACCTTAAACAACACACTCAGTTGTTTAGATATAAAAGGAATTCACATTAACTAACCCTCTAACCCAATGGAGCTGAGCCCTTCTTGAGTAGCCGCCAGTTTCATAGATACTCAAGGATTTCCCAACGCTTTATGGAAAGTGAAGTTT
>NW_019749979.1:0-217 GCF_002891405.2 Cryptotermes secundus | reverse complement strand
ATGCGAGTACCATAATAATATTTACATCGGTAAATTATAGACGGTACATATCGTAACCACTGAGATTGATTTCATTGCATCACAAATAGAAAAAATGAATAAAAGCTACAACACCACACATCTGATATTGGCACATACGAATTTGGCCCCTATGTCATCTGACTTCTCCTCTGTTTTTCCTTCTTATCTAATAAAAGAGTCCGGTTGATTGAAGTTT
>NW_019749978.1:0-216 GCF_002891405.2 Cryptotermes secundus | reverse complement strand
TATAGCACAGAAATGGATTAGTATGTTTTATAATTACTAGTTCATGCTGTGATATAGGAGAGGCACGCGGTAACGTAGTTGGTTGAGGTACTATGCTTCAAGCCGGAAGGTCGCGGTTTCGATTCCCGATGATGTTATTGGATTTTTCAATTTATCTAATCCTTCCAGCCGCACTACAGTCTCTAACAGAAATGAGTACCAGGAATCTTCCTGGGG
>NW_019749977.1:0-217 GCF_002891405.2 Cryptotermes secundus | reverse complement strand
TAGGTCCCTTTGATGACGTTATAACCAAGTTCTACTGTATCTGTATTTCCTGCAGTAGCATGACGTGGGAGGGAGAGATCTCTGTAAAGTTCATTTACAGCTTCAATTAGGCTCTGATTAGCATTATAAAATAGAGAACAATTTTAACGAAAATGTGAAGGAAATGAATTTCATGTGCACGTAACTGCAGAGAACTCCCTACAACATTAATTTTTTT
>NW_019749976.1:0-217 GCF_002891405.2 Cryptotermes secundus | reverse complement strand
ACATCTTGCAGTTTGCTGTGGGCAGAACTCGTAACGCTCGTCACCGCTCGTCACCTTGTTTCACTGCGATCAATGCCGACTCTGAGCGCCCGTGAAACTCCCATTTTATTGGTTGACAACATGGCGGCCATGACACCTCGGCGCAATGCTGCTGCCATCTATATTCATTTTTCTCGGAACTAAATTTAAAATGACCTCCTGGGCCGAGACCACAATC
>NW_019749975.1:0-217 GCF_002891405.2 Cryptotermes secundus | reverse complement strand
ATAGAAATTTTTCTCCTCTTCATGTTGTCCAGAGTGGTTCTTGAATAATCCAGTCTCCTGCCCAATGGGAATGGGGACGGTTTTCCTGGTGATAAAGCAGCCAGGGCATGAAACTGACCTGCCACTTCATCTGTTATGTTACAAATGCATGGAGCTATATTTCCATGCCCTCTACATCTTCATGGCATGTTTCTTAATTTAGTAATGGGACAATTTT
>NW_019749974.1:0-217 GCF_002891405.2 Cryptotermes secundus | reverse complement strand
CATGTGAAGTCATCCAGATAGTCTCCCGACCATTTGTTTTTTTAAAAATAATATTTTGTACACCTACATATTTTCATACTTCAAAAATATTTTTAAAAAAATTTAATCTGCCCGGTTCTCCCGGTACAGCCATGTTTATAATGCAAAAGAACGTGTTTTCGGCTGAAATTGAGGTTTGCATTCTCTTCTATACCTCAATAACTACTGAAGCTAGAGA
>NW_019749973.1:0-217 GCF_002891405.2 Cryptotermes secundus | reverse complement strand
TACTTAACAGAATAATGTGTAAACAGGGGAGTAATATTTTTTAGGCTAGTACTGATCAAATATGTTTCACCCGTTTTAAGGTATGAATGAAGCATTGTCACATCCAGAAATGTAAAAACTGATGTTACTGCGGAGAGGCTCACTGAATTGCGGGCAGGGGGGGTACGCGGTTGCGTATTTGGTTGAAGTACTATGCTGATAAAGTTATTGGATTTTT
>NW_019749972.1:0-217 GCF_002891405.2 Cryptotermes secundus | reverse complement strand
GTTTGTGACTATGGTATATTAATATAAATATTGTGTTTCTGGACATTGCCCATTGTCCTATTTTTATTTAACACATAACATTTCAATGACTAAATTCTGTCCCCGACTTCCTGTAGAACCCAATCAGTCCCAATCGATACAGCTAGTCACTACCTCCGGACACCAGCACCAAAAGTCAAAGTCACTTTACGACTGGCAGTTTACCGCCAATCAGTTC
>NW_019749971.1:0-217 GCF_002891405.2 Cryptotermes secundus | reverse complement strand
AGGCATTGATGTCTGCGGGCGTTTATTCTGCGTTTGTGTTGTTCTCTATGTAGGTAGTGGTCTTGCAACGGGCTGATCCCCCGTCCGATGAGTCCTACTGGCTGTATGGATTAAGAAACTCAGATAGCGGCAAAGCTAGATAGATAGATGTGTGGGTGGGCGGGCCGTTGGATGGATCGATAGATAGATAGTTTGGTGGTTGGGTAGGTGAGTTTTT
>NW_019749970.1:0-217 GCF_002891405.2 Cryptotermes secundus | reverse complement strand
TTCATTTACTGCTTGATCTTATAGAAGTGCAGTGTTTTGTGCGAGGTAAGAACTGGCGTTTGAACTATTATTTAAGCACTTCCTGCGATTTGCCATCTATACACAGAATTTTTTTTGTGGTTTTCCTCTGTCTTCAAGCAAATGTGGAGATGGTTCGCAAGTTTTCCATTTGCTACTGCCCGCTTATCATGCAGCCCCACCCTCCCCCTCCCATCTC
>NW_019749969.1:0-216 GCF_002891405.2 Cryptotermes secundus | reverse complement strand
AAAGCATCTCCTTGTTTTAGACCATTTTGGATAGGAAAATTATCACACAAATATTTACCTACGCGGATTTTATTACTACTTTACTCACTAAATTTCAAAATGAAAAAGTGTACATTATGTAAATTGATCGCTTACAATATAATAAGGTAAATGACTAAGTATTAACATTCCTCTAATTTGATTTGTCTCATTCTGGTCCGTCACACTATTAATTAC
>NW_019749968.1:0-216 GCF_002891405.2 Cryptotermes secundus | reverse complement strand
GACTCAGAGAATGCCCCGTTTTTCACATGTAAACAGGCATACTTTTACACGACCCATGTACAGAAAGCATATTAGATTTTATTAGACATTTTTATATATCAATTCATACGGTAATAGCATTATACATGTAGCAAGAAATATTCTTGCGTAATGGATTGAAAAGAATGAGTTCTTATAACCAGGGCCCGGATTTTGATGACCTGAAAATATTTAAAA
>NW_019749967.1:0-217 GCF_002891405.2 Cryptotermes secundus | reverse complement strand
TACCTCTATCTATTGGACCCATCTGAGTAGGTTTACCTGAGGACGGTGACAGAATCCAGACTCCGAAACGTTGTGTTTTAAAAACGAAACAGGACGTTTTTTTTAAATAGACAAGACGATGGATAATATCCAAATACATAATATTTGTAGCAATATACCATTGTCACAGACTTTTAGATCTTATTTTGATTTTCCTGGATAATTGCTAATTCAGTTT
>NW_019749966.1:0-216 GCF_002891405.2 Cryptotermes secundus | reverse complement strand
GTTACTATGCGGGAGCATTGTACCTTTGGATATGCCGAAGTTTACTACTCTAACTCCATTATTATTATTAATTTTGCGTAAATTCTCATTCCCAATTGTTGGTTTGGAAATGTCTTCCCAACCCCCTTAGTTCGTCAGGTACAAAAATGTCTAATTTTAAGCCTTTTCTTTACAAATTTCAGTTGAGTTCCATGTAAAGTAGGGGTTATATTTGAC
>NW_019749965.1:0-216 GCF_002891405.2 Cryptotermes secundus | reverse complement strand
GTGGCTCTGATCAAGAACTAGTAGGGTCTGAATTTTTCAGGATGTTTCTCTACATAGCTTCATAATTTGTACCCTTCTCCAAATATAATTAGAATAATCAAATCAAGGAGGATGAGATCAGCTGGGGATGTAGCACGAACGGGGGAGAAGAGGAATGCAGATAGGCTATTGGTGGGAAAGCCAGAAGGATAGAGTCCACTAAGAAGACCAAGATGT
>NW_019749964.1:0-216 GCF_002891405.2 Cryptotermes secundus | reverse complement strand
GGAATATCTCACTGAATACATTATATTCTATTTAAAGATACAGAAAAAGTGAGTTAATATAGAGGTTAGATATTAAAGAGCTAAATTACTGAACATAACATACAGAACTTCACAATACAGGAATTAGAAAATCGAACTGAAGCTAGCTTTTTCAAATATTTGGGAATTATTATACGAAGTGATTTAAGCTGGGCTGACCAGGTAAATTACACGGTC
>NW_019749963.1:0-216 GCF_002891405.2 Cryptotermes secundus | reverse complement strand
GCACAAGAACATAACACGTGATGGTGCTGTCAGCAGCACAGTAAACTTGGAAGAGGGTACAATACAGAAAGGAATACAAAATTGAGGTCACATAAAATAATTTCCTCAATTACTCAAAACAGGTCAAAGAATGTAGACTGAAGTTGTTTGAGAACAGGCTGTGCACGAGATTATTAAGATGTCGGAAGAAGCAACAGGGTCTGGATAAATTGAAAT
>NW_019749962.1:0-216 GCF_002891405.2 Cryptotermes secundus | reverse complement strand
GTGAGGTCGGCTCTTTTTCTTCTTGACGCGCCTCCATCTCTTGGCTGGCCATTGTCTTTATGTCTGTTTCAGGTTCGATTTTAGCCACCATCTCCTTGCGGCTGGCGTCCATCATTTCTCGCATGGCGGCCATGTCTTATCGCCATGCTTTCATAGTTGGCCTGCCTATCGGCCTCCGATTTGTCCAGCAACTCCTTATGGCTGGCCTCCGCCTTC
>NW_019749961.1:0-216 GCF_002891405.2 Cryptotermes secundus | reverse complement strand
GGTGGGTTTCGATATCAGCGGCGTCAAATATACAGGCTCTGCTAACAGGGTGTTATTTAGCCAGCAAGAATGACTGCGTAAACCAAAAAACAAATTAAATATAATTTGATAAGTGATTTTTAATATCACGCACCCATGGAAAATGAACAACATTTTTAACGCAAGGGAACAAAAACAATATTGCTATAACCACATAATTACACGTATCATTACACA
>NW_019749960.1:0-216 GCF_002891405.2 Cryptotermes secundus | reverse complement strand
GGATTGGTAATCGGATTTATTGCATACTTATAGGTACAACTGTTACTACACTTCACAAATCACTATAGGACACACTAGGACACACAGTCTTCAATAGCCGTTGCTTGGTAGCGGCTTTCAACGGAGGAAGTTCGACATTCCTCTGGGTTCCCGAACGGTCCCCGGCCTCAGCTACCAGCTTCTCACAATAACAGCATACATCGACTGAACCTCAGC
>NW_019749959.1:0-216 GCF_002891405.2 Cryptotermes secundus | reverse complement strand
GGTCAGCTTCACACCCCGGCCGCTTTACCCCCGGGGACAGAACCCCGGTACCCATTGGATAGTCGGTTGGGTGGGCCCCCAGAGCCATTTTGGACGATGTGGAGAAGAGAAAATTCTTAACTCTACAAGGACTCAAACTCCGAATCCTTGCTCGTCCAGTCGGTAGGCAGTTGCTATACCGACTGCGCTACCCCGGCTTTGACAGGATAGGACAAA
>NW_019749958.1:0-216 GCF_002891405.2 Cryptotermes secundus | reverse complement strand
TTGAGGCAGTATGCTACAAGCCGGAAGGTCGCGGGTTCAAGTCCTGATGAAGCCATTGGATTTTTTCCAATTGACCTAATCCTTCCAGCCGCACTGTGGCCCTTGGCTCAACTCAGCCTCTAACAGAAATGAGTATCAGGAATATTCTTAAAATGTTCTTGGGGTTAAAGAACTGACAACCTTGCCGCCATCTATGAGCCAATTGTCTAGAAAATG
>NW_019749957.1:0-216 GCF_002891405.2 Cryptotermes secundus | reverse complement strand
ATTCACAATCTGGGAAGATAAAATGTGTGTATGTGATCTTGAGTTTTCATGGTGAGAGTATACAATAAAATCTTCTCAGGCGATGAACTATGTAAATGTGGAGTTATTGCCTGAAGTTTCAGAGGTTGTCTCTTATCTCCATTATTAGGGGTTGATGTGATCCGTGTTGTAGTTCACACACTGTATTCATAAGCTAAGAAGCCCCCCCCCCAAAAA
>NW_019749956.1:0-216 GCF_002891405.2 Cryptotermes secundus | reverse complement strand
TGGTTGCTTTGCGTTTCTTGCTTGCTAACTAGCATGCTAGCTTTGTGTTCCTAGCTTGACAGCTTGTCGTTGCTATCTTGCCATCTATGCGTTGCTAGCTTGCTATGTTTTCGTTTCTAGCTTGCTTGATATGCGTTGCTAGCTTGCTAGTTATGCGTCGCTAGCTTGCTAGCTATTCGTTGCTTGCTTGCTTGCTTTGCGTTTCTTGCTTGCTAT
>NW_019749955.1:0-216 GCF_002891405.2 Cryptotermes secundus | reverse complement strand
TAAAAAGGAATTAAATATAACATTCACATCATTCTCTTCAAAAACATCTTTCCATATCTTATAACAAAGTTTGTAATTGAAATCAGCTAATGAACATTTATCGGTTTTCCTTGTTTTCCAATAACCTTTGGGAAGGAAAGGTAATGTAGTGTCATGGATGAAAATGAGTTGAGTGTCATGATCAGTGATACCATTTGGTATAGGAGTAACTTTAAA
>NW_019749954.1:0-216 GCF_002891405.2 Cryptotermes secundus | reverse complement strand
TGGTGCTAAAATAGCAGCATTAGTAATTCAGATCAGTGATGACAGAAATGGTTAAAGAAATGCCAGCAGCTATAATCATTTTAAAATACAAAGTGAAATACAGTCCAAAAGTTCTATCTCCTGGAATATAACGCCATGTAATCAATTGAAAATCAGACATATCAGAGGAACATATTATCTGCCTCATCAGCATTGAAGAATGAGCCACGCAAGAAA
>NW_019749953.1:0-216 GCF_002891405.2 Cryptotermes secundus | reverse complement strand
TGAAGTCTACAAATAGCTGATGTACTCTCTCATTGTACTCCATTTCATTCCATTGCCTGACGAGTGCAAAATTCTAATCATTACTTGAAGTATTACATAAAATTCACATTAATAATCCACAGTAATTCCATCTATGCCTGTAGTACCAATGGCCGTAAATAGCAGTATATGAATTGTCAAGGTCAGATTAATATGAACTGGTGAGGTGACTGCTAA
>NW_019749952.1:0-216 GCF_002891405.2 Cryptotermes secundus | reverse complement strand
GATCGAAGGTTAATGGAAGTGACAGGATCGTTTGCAGTGACGTGCAGTGTTTTACCTTCGGTTTTTGCTGCCGCCAAATATTTGGGGTCATTGCACAAGAGACTGACACAGGTTTAATGAGAAAATTTTGTGAAACAGTGGCCTTAACATCGCGGAGAATAAGAGGATAACATTAAAGTGGATTTTAGGATATTATATTTAAGCATCCTGTTACAC
>NW_019749951.1:0-216 GCF_002891405.2 Cryptotermes secundus | reverse complement strand
TTGCCATGCTACCTTGTTAGCTTTGCGTTGCTAACTTGTTAGTTAGGCTTTGCTATCTTGCTAGCTTGGCGTTGCTAGCTTGCCTGTTTTCGTTTCTAGCTTGCCAGCTTTGCGATATATGTTTGCCAATTTTGAGTTGCTATCTTGCTAGATTTGCGTGGCAAGCTTGTGGGCTTATCCTTGCTACCTTGCTAGCTTTCCATTGCTAGCTTGCTA
>NW_019749950.1:0-216 GCF_002891405.2 Cryptotermes secundus | reverse complement strand
GTAACTTACAGTACGTGGTTTCACACTGTCATTCGGACCATGACACGGTTTATGTAAAATTTAGTATATGAAATAGACATCCGTGCTACAGAGAACAACACATAAAAAGAAAAAAATATATTCATGAAGAATGCCGTCTTTTGGATGTGGCGCCTTGTAGATATTTTGTTAACCGACATTTCGGAGGAACGTATCGCATCCATCTTCAGTGTATAA
>NW_019749949.1:0-216 GCF_002891405.2 Cryptotermes secundus | reverse complement strand
TACTTAATTTCTCTAAAGCATCAGTATAATTATATGAAATATGAGTGAAAAAACGATAAAAATAGTCGGACGCAAACTTATGCTGGATGCGGTCCAGCTTATTGGCATCAGTCGAGGTGATGGGGTTCCAAACTACTGAGGCATATTTCAACTTGGACCTAACTAAAGTATAATATAGTACATACAGACTCTCCAGGGAGGAAAACCTGTAGGTAA
>NW_019749948.1:0-216 GCF_002891405.2 Cryptotermes secundus | reverse complement strand
GACCGGCTCTGGTGTTCACCCAACCTCCTATCCAATAGGTACCGGGGGCACTTTCCCCAGGGGGTAAAGCGGCCGGGTTGTGAAGCTGGCCAGTTACCTCCAACTAGTGCCGAGGTCAAGAAAACATAGATCTGTACACCCACTCCCCTATAGGCCTTAATGGCGTATTGTTTAATTATTTAAGCATAAGGGCAGCTTTAACTTTAATACAATATA
>NW_019749947.1:0-216 GCF_002891405.2 Cryptotermes secundus | reverse complement strand
TGATGCAGTTTTCTCCAGCCGGCTGTCATCACGGGCATTGTCGAGTGGGAGAGGCGTCCCATCGCCTTTCAGTACCAGGACTATGGCCTGAAATTTGTTTGAAAAACAGTGTCATGTCACAGTACGAACTCGTAGCTTGTTTAATTTTTTACTTCTCTGTTTTGAGTCGGCATTGCGACGGACTACTGGCTGGATGGCCAAGGAATCGGGGTTCGA
>NW_019749946.1:0-216 GCF_002891405.2 Cryptotermes secundus | reverse complement strand
GGGTTCCAGTCTGGGTCCGGGAACCGGCTACTGAATTTGAAGTTTTTCCTCTCGTCAACTAAATTTCGAATCCTAACCTTGAAGCAGATCCGGATTATCTCCTTTCACATTGTTGTCAATTCGTCGCTGACATGCAATTAAATGAATCAAGAACCGGTCAGTAAGTCAGGAGGCACGCGGCAACGTAGTTGGTTGAGGCACTATGCTACAAGCCGG
>NW_019749945.1:0-216 GCF_002891405.2 Cryptotermes secundus | reverse complement strand
AACTACTTAATAGCTAAGGAAGATGACAAGAATGGGAACAAGAGGGGTTGCACTGCTACGCAGGTCAATCTATGCTCAGCAGCTTAGCCCCAAGATTACTGGGTAAATGCTAACCTAGAAGCCATCTCTCTTTCCCCCCTCCATCAACATGATCCTATAACGGCTCTCGCCTGCTACCTGCTGGCACATCTCCACAGACACTTCTCCTCTCCTCTC
>NW_019749944.1:0-216 GCF_002891405.2 Cryptotermes secundus | reverse complement strand
TTTCTGACATGCTCTATTCAATATGCTCCATCTGCTAGACTAATGCAAAGATTCTCTTGGGCAAATTTTAATTACTTATAAACTCTCTTGGTGCTCTGTTTATAAGGCTTTTGTTAGGTCTGTTCATGAGCCAAATAGAGCCCAGCTTTGTCCTGAGAACTGAGGAGTAAATATTCATCTGTGCTTGCAGATTAGTGCTTCTAGAGCTTTCAAGGA
>NW_019749943.1:0-216 GCF_002891405.2 Cryptotermes secundus | reverse complement strand
TGCTAAACATAAGTTTGAGAGCAATATATGTGCACTGTTTTATAAATCACGTTATACTTTGCCATATTATAGCCAGAGGAGGAAGACGAAATAGAAGAGGAGGCAAAGTCAGAAGATAGTGAAGTTCATGCAGATAAGGATGAAGATGATGATAATGATGATGAGGATGACGATTCTGCAGCTCATGAAGAACTGTAACATATGGAGGGCTATTGC
>NW_019749942.1:0-216 GCF_002891405.2 Cryptotermes secundus | reverse complement strand
TGCTAAACATAAGTTTGAGAGCAATATATGTGCACTGTTTTATAATTCACATTATACTTTGCCATATTATAGCCAGAGGAGGAAGATGAGATAGAAGAGGAGGCAAAGTCAGAAGATAATGAAGTTCATGCAGATAAGGATGAAGATGATGATAATGATGATGATGAGGATGATTCTGCAGCTCATGAAGAACTGTAACATATGGAGGGCTATTGC
>NW_019749941.1:0-216 GCF_002891405.2 Cryptotermes secundus | reverse complement strand
CCATGAGTAAGTAAGTAAACCAGGAATATGTCTTAACACAAGTGCAATGTTAGTAAATGCTGACATAAGACCATGCCTTAAAAGTCAATGATTAATGGTGTATCTTAAGAACACCTGAAAATGTCCCTTTAAGTGTCGAAACATGAGGTGCTGGTTCTATATCAACAAAAAGAACATCTGGCTGACGGCTGAACATGTAAAACGTCTTAAAATCTT
>NW_019749940.1:0-216 GCF_002891405.2 Cryptotermes secundus | reverse complement strand
TTGCGTCGTTTCTGTACTCTAAACATATAACACACGTGTTAGTTACTGCTCGTTATAACGGGCAGCTTATGGTGAATAGTTACTCATGAGCCCAATTATTCTCAGGTTCTGCGATATACGCAGCAAAACGATCACGTCTGTTTAATTATCTATTTACCTGTAGGCCTTAACGGAAACGTGTATTTGCCAGATTGCCATGTAGCATGTGTGTGTCTA